>NW_026621920.1:0-41365 GCF_003711565.1 Takifugu flavidus | reverse complement strand
CAAAACCGATTTTAAAGACGACAAGGACTGTTTTAATGGTTTTAGTGCTTTTAGTCAAGGACTGCCCAGGGTCTCCAAGGAGACCAACCACCGAATGGAGCGCCCGTTGACGGCACAAGAACTGCATGCGGCCCTGCAGTCAATGCAGGGCCGAAAGGCCCCGGGCATCGACGGCCTCTCGGTGGAGTTTTACAAGGCTTTCTGGGACATCCTCGCTCAAGACGTCCTAGAAGTCTTCAATGAGAGTCTCGCCACCGGTTCCCTACCACTGTCCTGCAGGAGGGCCGTCATCACCCTCCTGCCGAAGAAAGGGAACCTGCAGGACATAAAGAACTGGCGCCCTGTGTCCCTCCTCTGCACGGACTACAAGATACTCTCCAAGGCCTTGGCCATCCGGCTGAGGGAGGCAATGGAGCAGGTCATCCATCAGGACCAGACGTACTGTGTACCCGGCAGGTCAATGGTAGACAATGTCTGCCTCATTAGGGATGTTTTGGAGGTCTTCAGTTCATTGGGGATGAGTGCTGGTCTACTTTCTTTAGATCAAGAAAAGGCTTTTGACCGTGTTGAACACAACTTCCTGTGGAGAACCATGGAGAGGTTTGGGTTCAGTGCTGGTCTGATAGCCAAGATCCAGGTACTGTACAGTAACATTGAGAGTGTCCTTAAGGTCAATGGCAGCTTGTGTGCTCCTTTTAGAGTGTGTAGAGGCGTCCGACAGGCTGTGCTCTGTCTGGGATGCTCTACGCGCTCTCCCTGGAACCCCTCCTCCACAGACTACGCTCTTGTCTTCAAGGTCTGTTTTTACCGGGTTTTAACAGTAATGTGGTTTTATCTGCCTATGCCGATGATGTGGCCATTTTTATTAAAGACCAGGCAGACGTTAATGTAGTTTTAAATGTCACCGATAGTTTCTGTGAGATTTCGTCTGCAAGGGTGAATTGGGGGAAGAGCGAAGCCCTGGTCATCAGCGAGGGGCGTCAGGGCCTCCCCGTTCTCCCTCAAGGTCTGACCTGGAGGAGGGATGGCCTTAAATATCTCGGAGTGTACCTAGGAAATGAACGCATGGTAGAAAAGAACTGGGAGAATGTTGTTGAAAAGGTCGAAGAAAGATTAAAGAAATGGAAGTGGGTGCACTCCGAGATGTCATTCAGAGGAACGGTTTTAGTCATCAACAACCTCACTGCTGTGGCACCGTTTGGCCTGTTTAGAGCCACCACCAGGCCTGCTGTCCCAGATCCAGGCGAAACTGGTTAACTTCTTCTGGGGCGGCTACCACTGGGTGCCACAGTCAGTCCTGTTTTTATCCAGAGACCAAGGGGGCCAGGGCCTCATCCACCTGGCCAGTAGAACAGCCACCTTCAGGCTATGGTTTGTGCAGAGGTACCTGACGGGACCTCCTGACTTAGTGTGGAAGGATGTGGCCAGCTGCTTACTCAGACGTGTGAGCAACTTGGGACTGGATGCTGCTCTGTTTTTAACTGATTTCAAAAGATTAAATTTAAGGGGTCTGCCAGCTTTTTATCGGAGTGTTTTTAAATCCTGTGCTCTTTTTAAATGGAAGAGGATCCGGGAGCCCAGCTCTCTGCACTGGCTGTTGAAGGAGCCCCTGGTTCACGGTGGCAGACTGGATGTCTGCAGCAGCGCCATTCCCGGTCTGATGGTGGCGCTGTGTGGCTCCAGGACTGTCACACTGAAGCAGCTGGTGGAGGCAGCTGGTCCGGCACTGGCTGACGCCCGGACCCTGAGCGCTGTACTGGGGCTACGTTCACTACGGGTGGTGGAGAGGACCCTGGAACTGTGGAGGAGGAGGCTCTCTGTGAGAGAGAGAAGTCTTCTCCGGCGGTACGGCGGAGGGGGAGCTGAGTCGGACCCCACGGACTTCTTCCCCGACTTCCAGCTGAACCCTGGATGCGAGGAGCTCAGCGGGCCTCTCCTGAAGGCCCTCTGCAAGGACAAACTGGGCCTCCACGGAACCAATAATAAGACTCTATATGTGAACATTGTAAGACAATCATTGGACAAGGGCTACTCAACAGAGCGGCCTCTGTGTGGACGGACAGGCTGGGGGAACACAGGCCACAATGGAGGGTCCTATATAAACCCCCCATCAAAAAGAGGACCGGGGACCTCCAGTGGAGGATCCTACATGGAGCTGTGGCACTAAATGTCTACCTCTCTCGATTGGACCCCGCAGTGTCGGATCAGTGCCCGTTCTGCCCAGGGCGGGAGACGGTATTTCACGCGTACAGTGAGTGTGAACGACTCACTGTACTTTTTAATGTTTTAAAAGGTGTTTTTAATGGTTTTAATGAAACTTTCTCTATCAGAGGCTTTATCTATGGAGCAGGGTACAGGAAAGCTGCTCAAAACAAATGGCAGCTACTCAATTTTATCTGTGGAGAAGCCAAGATGGCAATCTACATTTCCAGAAAAAACAAAATTGAAAAAAACGAAGATTGTGAGGCCGCCTCAGTGTGGCGTGGTAACACCCGGTACAGGCTGAGGTTGGAGTTTTGTTTTTATAAAATGATGAATGACCTCAGCCGTTTTCGTGAAATATGGTGTTTCAATGATGTACTCTGCACTGTAAAAGAGGACAATTTGCAATTTTCACAACCCCTTATGGGATAGTTGTATCGCTGTTTTATAGTATTTATTTTATTTTATCGTTGGTTTCATGTTCTGAGCAGGGCGCTTGTGCCCCTGTGTAAACTGTAAATAAAGTATTTTTGTAAAATCTCAAATCTCTCTCTCTCTCTCTCTCTCTCTCTGTGTCACACTCTCTTGCACTTGACCTCTCATGCCTCTGTCTTAGACCATAACTCTGTTTTCGTCTATCCAACATACAGCCTACTCAAGTATGTGAGGAGTATGCATTTAGGCTAAAGCAGCCACCGCTAGGAAACTGTTGCCCCACCAGGTAATGCAGTATAATTCCCAACCAGATGTTGGGTCCATGCACAGAGCTCGCTCATCTCAACGCCGTTACGATCCAAGTCTTTTATGTCAAATATTCAGTTTCTGACCAGTTCATCATATGACCAGTTACACACCTGATATGTTGCCCTGATGATGTGAATGCACTACGGGAGCACTGTTTTACCCACAGATATAATGTAATTTGTGTTGTTCTTGAGGTCATTCTTGACAGACATTCAGTTTTGAGGAACACACACAAACACATATTTATATATATACTGTATATACACACATACATATACATATTTATATACACACACACATATATACACATACATACTGTATATACCTAATTAATGTTTTTGTTAAATCTCTTTTCTCTATTTCAAATGAAAAAAATAAAGATGCGTTGTTCCCCACCAACACCTGTGTTGATGTGTAAACATCCTGCAGCCAACTGAGTTGAAAGAAAATCATTTTCTCACTTTGTGTCTGAGCTCCTGCTCTGATCAAGCTCACTCGCATCAGGTTCATCATGGTGGTTTTATCGGCTCTTGTACAGGATGTCAAAACGGGTTTTGACCTAGATGGTCTTTGTTGGCTCTGACGTTTTCATGGCTTTTGTGTTTTACATGTCTCCCACAAAGGAAGAGGGCGGTGCAAGTGTTTGTAAGGTCACCTCATGAGTGTATTTAATTTTTGTATTTTTCTCAGTCTGTACAAAATAAATTAACTGGAAAAGTTCTTGTGTGTCATCGGTTTAGAGTAAGATGTCTCCTCAAATGTTTCTAATTCTGCCTGTAAGAAAATCCCATTTTTCCACAGTTACATGACATTTGAATCTCCACCATACAACTTGAGTACAACAAGCAATCGTTGCTGCTGATACCTGCTGCAGTCTCTGTCTATTTAACTAATTTGTGGCTGCAGTAGACAACTGTTCAAACAGCATTTCCTTTGTAATGCAGGTCTTTGTTGCCACAGTTGCATGTCAGCCAACAAATCTGCATAACTGTTCTTTGAAAGGTAGCTAACTGCACACAAATATTGAGCATGTGAGCAAAGAGTGAAAATAATTCTGCAAATAAAGCGTAGAAGTGTACAAAGAAGTTAACAGACTAGTTTAAGCTGATCTCCTTTTCCTTTGTGCGACTAACCTCCTGCTGTCAAGCTGCATGACTCAGGAAGTGTGATCTGAACACAGCTTTGACAATTCAAGCACATACAGACCACAATCACGGTGTGCTTCATTTGAACGCAGTAACCTCTCTGCTGGTGCTGCATCCAAAACGTAAACTGACAAATGTAACATATCGCTTCAAATGTGAATGCTGCACATATTCTGATCTTTTTACTGAATTCTCAATTAATTCTCTAGCCCACATATCAAACGTGTTCAGAGTGAGCACATGCTCAGGCTGCGTCCTGAGCCCTCCTCTCATCAGTTTCTGCAGGTGCTGACACCACGGTAACTTATCGCTAGACTATTTTGAAAGAATCATATGACCTGGTAAATAATTAATTATTATTAAACTAACCTTTTCTCCGGTTTTTTACTGTGTTATTAACAGAGCCATGATGGAGGTGACCTCTGTTATGCTGCTGTCGGGTTAAAAAAAAAATCCCATTAATGATGGAACTCAGTATCAATTATAAAACTAAGAGGAAATGTAAACTATATATCAAAGGTAAATCAAAGGAAATTAAGTTAATTTAACTTTTTGGATAATTTTTTCCGAGGATGTGGAAATGGGTCTCTTTAACAAAAACAACTCAGTGTCCATAAAGACAATCTATAAATATTCTGCATGTTGAGCATGAATGTTACGTCTCACATTTACTTTTCACTGCTGCGGTGAAGGTGGCGCAAACCTCAGAGTTAAAGTTTCCATTAGTGGAAAAACAAGTCAGAAGTTGAATACAGGAAGGGCAGCCTGCTCGAGTCTTGCTTGAAAATTGACAGAAATAAAAAAATGTTTTTCAGTTTAGATCCACATCAAATGTACTCAACTCTAATAAGAGGCAATGTGGTTGTGGTTAGGTGTCGCAAACCACCACAAAGACAGACACTTTATCAGATCTGTACAAGGAAGGTTCAGGAATTTTGGTCTTTGGGAGTGGAGTTCCCGTGTCACCTTTGTTTTTTTCTGGATAGACGACTTTGTCCCACAGTCCAAAGGTTTTATGAAATTCATTTTGATGGGACAAAATTGGGCCTATATGGTGTCCATAGTTTGGGATCGACGTCAGCAGCTTTGCTATCTAAAGCTAGTAAAGTATGAGATAGTAAAGTATGTCATCAAAGATGGTGATGCTGATATTTCACCTACGCCTGTTATATTTAAATTCAAAAGCAAAGGTTCTACTGTATCCTTTCAACGGAACAGAATGGCTATGATTTCATTTCTGTTAAACAGTTAGTGTGAAATGTTTCCCAATCAGGACAAACAATACTATACTTTACTATATTTTTTAGCTGTTTCTTGTAAATGTACATATTGCATGACACAACCCCATCAGTGTGGCTACCAGTAAAAGATTAGCTCTCAGTCTAACGAGCTTTAACGTGTGCTTTGTCTGTGTGGCTGCTGACAGGAAGTCTATGCAGAGTTTCTGTTCAAAGCTGACCACAAAGAAGTAACAACCAAATATATTCCATTGTAGCGGCGTTCTCTTAAGAAAGGTTCTGTTGTGATCAGTCGAGTTAATTTCACAAGAGAAAAGGATCATGATCAACTACAACATAGCAGGATTCAACTGTTTCATCCAAATGTGTGCAGCAAGAGAGTGGTTTCATGCATGTTGGCTAATGTTGGCAAGATGAAATTTGGAGGATATATTATTATTGTAATGGTTCATGTGAAATTCATTGTTAAGAATATTCAGAGGATCCCATCAACCAGTAATTAAAGCAATGGGGGCACAATTTTTTGTTGTAAGAGCAAAATCAACCCCTCTTTCAAACATTTTCCAGTTATGGTGAATAAAGGTGTGCTTATCTCTCTTGTGTTGCTAATTAAGTAGACCCCTCCCCCCCTTTTAAGCCAAATTCAAGAACTTTAACCCAGAAGCCAGGTGGTTTAAGAAATTGTTCTTAAGAAATTGCTTTTGACGTAATCTTCATCGTGTGGACTTGAGCTTGTTCGACAAGGTGCGAGCCACTCAGCACGTGTTCATGGTTTCCAAACAAGGGCAGTCAGTGTCACTTCTTGCTAGCCAATCAAATGAACTTTTTTCATGAATAGTGAATATATGGAGGATCTCAGCTCTGTTGCTCTGACTTTCCTGTTTTGAATTGTACCTATCTGGGCATTCATTCAGGGTGTCGTGGCATGATCAACTTTTGGCTCATCATTAGTTCTCCACTGGGGTCACCCAAGGATCGGTGCCGGGGCTGCTGCTCTTTACCATATACGCAACATTGCTCAGGCAAATCATCCCATGGTCTCCCATGGTGTTTTATACCACTGCTTTCCACATGGCACCCAGTTCGGCGTCTCATTTTCCCCAGACTAACCCTCAGGCTCAGACTAGATCTCACCATGTCTCTCAGACATATCCGCATGGATGCAGGGCCACCACCTTCAACTTAACCATGGTGAAAATGAGCTCCTTCTTTCCTTGGCAAAACTATCCATTCATCAAAACATAGATCACAAAATTGGCCCCTGCCTGTTATCGAGGCTGTTTGAAACCTTGGAGTCATGATTGTTGACCATCTGAGGTTTTGTGATCATGTAGCATCAGTCTCCCTGTCATCCCGTCACTTTGCCATATCCAACCTCAGAAAAACCAGGCCATTAAACCTACAAATGCTGATACAAGTCATGGTGATCTCCCATATTTCCACCAATTCAGATAGTCCAACGAAAGCAGGCCCATGCCACCTCATTGCTGATAGAGGTCTACTGTACCTGCCCACATTAAGATCATGTCATTCATGCTGACCGACAGACTAATGCCGGAATCTGCTCCCTCTTACGTGAACAATCTTGTTTGAGCCCATGCTACCCCTCGTTGCTGCATCATTTTCCAAAAGCTGTCTGTCATAATAATTAGTGAGCATTCACTAGATGCATTACTGCAACATGAAAAAATAAAAAAGAATGATTGCTGGTTGGTTGGTTGGCTGGTTGTTGTTGATTGGTTAGAAATGATGCACATTATAACTCAACTCAAATTGAATTCTATTTATATATGATGCAAAATCCTATTCTTAAGGTAATCCAAAAAAATTCTTGTGGGTTTTTTTAACCTTTAAATCTTCCTTTGATTTCTCCAACATCAATTTTATCAAGCAAATCTGACATTACAAGTGATCGTGTTTCCTGTATGTCACAGCCTCGAGTCATCTCCGGCTGCCCAATCAGATACAAGTGCAGCATTTATCAGTTTAAAAAGGACCAGTCTTCTCTTCACTCAGCCCAAAACTTGGAGCAAGATGACATCTGCAAAGTTGATCTTCTGGCTGATATGTTTGGAGAAATTTGGTGAGGATTTCTTTTTTGTTTGTATTTTGTTTATTTATGGCATCATTTGCAAAATTCTAGATTTAAACATTAAACGGTGTTCATTTCTAATTGTATTTTGATTTTAGCTCAGACAGCTACAATGGAATTTTCTCCATCTTTGAATTGGAAGACCAATTATATCTTGGTCAAACCTGGACAGAACCTGACTTTGCCGTGTCTTCACAGAGATGATTTTTCTACCAGATCTCTTGGTTTAAAGAAACTCTGGGAGAGCAGCCGATTCTGATCTGTATGTACAAGATATCAAGTAAATATTGTAGATGTGCTAATGACTTCAAAACCAATCCACGTTTCCAACTACATGCTGGTAACAATGGAACTAATCTGACAATAACAGATTTGAAGTTATCAGACTCAGCCACCTATTACTGTGTAAATCAGTATTTAAATGTATTTGACTTTACAGAAGGTTATAATGTCATTGTAGAGGGTTCAGGGTTGACCATAGATCAGTCAGCATCACATTCTATCCAAGCAGAAGGTTCTGTGACGCTGAATTGTACAGTACATACTGGGTGGACTTGTGATGGGGATCACACTGTTTACTGGTTCAGAAACTCTGGACCATCTCAACTGGGACTCATGTACAGCCATACAGGCGGGAATAAGCAGTGTGAGAGGAAAACCAACACCTGTTTCTACAGCTTCTCCATGAAGAACCTGAACACTTCTCAGACTGGGACCTACATTTGTGCTGTTGCAGCATGTGGACACATTCTGTTTGGAAATGGAACCAAGCTGGTGTGTGGGTGAGTGCTCTAATTTTGTGCAGATTATTTTCTGTATATTGTAGAAACAATTTACATATTATCTAGTTTTAAAAATATTAAGCCAGCATCCAGTAATTTATTTAATTGTCCATAAAAAGGTTATCCTAATTAGCTTTGTTCAGTTGGTTTATATATAGTGTTTTATCGAAACATTTACCAGTTCAAACAGATATGGCCTAAATATCCCCCAATTCTCTGTTTACACAGAGCTTTCAGTATCTAAAATGAGGAGAAATGAGGAGAAACATAATATTTGTGGTCAAAGTATCACTTTAACTCATTCCTTTTATGTCAGTATAGGTTCTGCTTCTATATTGTTACTTTATAAAATAATTTGTGACTGGTGATGTCTATTGTCTCCCTGAATTACACAGTAATGACATCATAACTAGCTTAATATAAAGTGAGAGGACAAATTTGTTGAAATACTTAAATGATTGTCTGAAACGGCATCGCGGATATCACAATTTCTGATGCATCTCGTTACAGATGAAGGAAACCATCTTGTTTTGGTGTATTTCCTCAGTTCGGCCTGGATATTTACCATCATTGTGGTTGTTTTATTATCCATTTCAGTTTTTATGACAAAGAGGAAAAACAGTCATCACTCTCTGGGTAACTGATGCAATATATTTTGAAGATTCTTAAAGGTAAACTGGGAAAATTACTTTGAAAAAATCTCTTCCTGTGTTTTAAAACAGACTCTCAATCAAGAGTCCAAGCTTCATCCAGAGCAAATGCAGAGGTGGAGACAATTTTGATTATTTTTTTTTTTAAAGTTTATATGTATAAATAATCCTTATTTACACACACTAACTTACCCTTTATAACATATCTCCAGGGCTACCAAGAGGAAAACAACCTCCATTATTCAGCTTTGAGGAACAACCAGCCCAACAGATCAATGCAGAACAGACAGAATGAATGTGTGTACTCTGCTGTGAGGCTGTAGATGTCTTGTTGTCATTGCAGGTTAAAACAGGACCTAATTAAGTATTTTGTATTTACTCATACCGGTTTCTACATTTTCAATTGTATCATTTATCAATCTCGATGAGGCAAAGTTTTCCTAATAAAGTTGTTTTTTCCTGGCCATGTCGACAAATGATAGATTACCTCCATATATTTATATTCATTTTATGAAGACAAAGCTTGTATCGTGCTGTTGCAGTCCTTAATTTGTGAAGTCAAAAGCTGCAACAATCGTTTTCACAAGCATTCATATCCATCGGACTATTAAGTTGACCAAAACACCCACTGGATGAGACAAATGCTCCATTATGTGATCATGACCATGTAAACAGCAGCAGGCTATGTCTTGGATACATAGAAATGCTAAGGCAGGGGCAGTATTATCCAAAGGGTTGGCGTACTCCTGCTGTGGCCACCGTGGTCTCTCCTTCCCGGAACATTTTTCCCAGGAACGATTTTTGCTTATTTGGGATCCAATTTGCCAGCAGTTTAGAAAATGTTTAGCTCTCTTTGTTGACCTTTTTTTGTGAAACTTGGGGCATAAAGACTAACAAAACAGATAACAAAATTGAACACAATACAAATATTAATTTTTGATTTAATTAAAAATTACTACCTGCTCAAGATTCCCAATACAACTGAAACCTTGACATCTGTCTGCTGCTTTTTGAATCTGCAGACCTTGGTTAGCTTCCTAATTGGTGCATCAGCATTCAGCATGATGAAAAGCAGTCACAGCTGCCATTGTTAAGATATAATCAATTAAATTTTATTTTGCAACAAAAGACCTTCAACAGTTTTATTAGAATTGTGAAAAAACTGGCCAAGGGATTTTGTCCATCCCTCTATCAGTCTTCGACTTCTTTATCCCTTTTAGGGGACAGGTGGCCGCTTATCCCACTTCTAACTCACAAAGACAAACAACTGTTCATGCCCTCATTCACTTCTAATGTCAATGCACATGGACACGGGGAGAACAGGCAAACTCTGCACAAAAAAAACCCTGACTGCAGGAACCTTCTTGCTTTGTGGCAGCCATTTTAGCCCCTACATAACTGTGCCACCCCTGTGTCAGTTCACCTCATGTGTGTCTCCCCTTGTGTTGTGCCACTTTCATCATGTTGTGATTACTGATCACAAAGTGCCATAATCATAAAGCCTAATCTTTACAAATATTATGGTTATGGCATAATCATAATCTTTGAAAAGATTATTATGGCACTTTTGAACTACCATATTTTCACTGTAATAAAAGGCGCAGTCTCAGTTACGGGTGCTATTTCTGTATTTAAAACATACATAAGGCACACCGTATTATTAGGCGCATGCTAAAACATACAGTAAAAAATGACAACGGAAGTAAAATGGTGAGTTTCGATACATTTATTGAACAAAATATTAATTCTTCCACCACAAAACCATGTTTACTGTTTACTGTAAACACTGTTTACTGGTTCAGAAACTCTGGACCATCTCAACTGGGACTCATGTACAGCCATACAGGCGGGAATAAGCAGTGTGAGAGAAAACCAACACCTGTTTCTACAGCTTCTCCATGAAGAACCTGAACACTTCTCAGACTGGGACCTACTATTGTGCTGTTGCAGCATGTGGACACATTCTGTTTGGAAATGGAACCAAGCTGGTGTTTGAGGGTGAGTGTGTTTGAAATCATTTTATTCAAAAGGTTTATACAAGTTGTTAAAGTGCTACATATTTTTGTGCAGATTATTTTATATATATTGTAGAAATAATTTACATAATATCCAGTTTTTAAAAAAATTAAGCCAGAATCCACTCATTTATTTTATTGTCCATAGAAAGGTTACCCCAGTTAGCTCTGTTCAGTTGGTTTCAAAATATATAGCGATTGATAGAAAAATTAACCTTTTGTTTAAACAGATATGGCCTAAATATCCCCTGATTCTCTGTTATATGGAGCTTTTAGTTTCTAAAATGTGGAGGAAATGTAACATTTATAGCCCATTTTAAATTTTACATGGAGATGGAACCAAACAGGTCTTTGAGGGTGAATTACCTTCTATGTTCATGACTCCGGTATTCTGAGTTTCGACTGTTATGACTTTAACTTGGATTCAGGAATTTGAATTGATTATTTGATTTGTCTAGTTTTACCAGGTCTGGTTTTTGGCAAATCTGGCTACGAGCACAAAAGTCTTTGTTCTTTACATTACATGTTTCAAAGCAGTGTGACATGTTCACAGTGACTGTAGAGAGGTGACTCCTCAGCGAAAAGGTGCAATTTATGATAAGTTTTATTCCTGATCATTTCTGAGTTGCAAATACCTGAACAAAAGCTTTGTGTGGAAATATTGTAGCCAAACTAGGAATTTGACGATGATAACTTGGATTATGAATTAAACCTCAAATTCTTAATACATTGGCTTAAACTTAAATTGCAAACTTGCAATAACAGGCCATTCCACCTCAACTCATTGGTTTCAGAGCCTGGGTACTTGAGAAAAACTTATTCAACAGAACTGGTGGTTGGAGTAAATCACTACCTGTACTTGTTCAAGCTCTACTGCCTGTTCTTCTTCACCATGGAACTGAAACCTTGACCTCTGTCTGCTGCTGTGTTCATCTTCATGAAATAAACACACTCAGTTCTCAGTTTACTTCCTGTGTGGTGCATCATCATTCAGCACCTTTCTGGTAGAGTATCTGGCTTTCTCGGTGTGCGTGATGAACAGTCACAGCTGCAATTATAAAGGTGTGATTAATTACACTTCTGGGCTTATTTTAGAGGGTAATTTTACATTTCTAACATTCCATTTTATTTTTCAGAATCGCATGTAATACTCACCTCTATTCAAACCAAAGGTATTTTTTTATTGTCAGAATAAAGTCGTTCATGAAATATTCGAAAGGCACTGAGTTCATTGTTGTCATTTACAGGATTGTCCAGATGCAGATGGTTCTGTTTTGTGGAAGAAGAAGATGAACTGAGAACATACCTGGACTGAATGTGTTTACTTCAGTGTAAAGCAGTAGAATAGAAAAATGACCATTTTCAACAATTTTAGATATCTTGTAGTTTCAGAAAATTCACAAAATAGAAAAAGGCTCTTCTGTGGTTGATTTATAGATATTTGATTTATTGTGTACATTCTACATTGTTCAGGATGTTCAGGATCCTTGGTACAATAAAGGAGGAAATAACCAACACACACTTGATTGTCTTGTCCTCCAACCACCAATGAATCATGGTGGAGGAGCTTAAGTGTCCTCAACATCCCAGAATCTGTTTTGTCTTAATTTGCCCCTCATAAGGCCTCCAATGGGAAAGGGGTACTAGGTGGAGGGCCAGACAAAGCACAGATCTCAAAGACATTATCAGTTAGGAACAGCATGTCCCACTTAGTGACCAGGGGGCCTAGGCCTCTGTTTGGAGCATATTTGTGCGCGACCAATGGCTGGGACTTTGTCTATGGGCCCAGATCGTCCAAACATAAAACAGAGACATGAGTCTGTCTTGCAGCAGGGTCTGGGGCCATATGCATTAGGTGATAGGCCATGGCAGGGACACACAAGGATAAAAAGGAGCTCAAGGAAATCCTCAGCAGAAAGAAAAGTTCCTTTTTCACATGCTCTGATTCTGAGAAGAAGGAAGTCAATAGAGAAGTTAAGCATGACATGAAAGCAGCCAAGCTATCGTACAAAACCACCCCTTTTACACATGGTCCTGCTGTATCTGCTGTCAGTATCTGCCACAGGCTGTATCTCCCAGGGCTTTATTTCCCCAGGTTTTGATTGGTGCAACAACTGACTGGAGCTAAATGTCACTAAAACCAAAGAGATTGGTGGTGACTTTTCCAACAAGCACTTGCAGCTGTTGCGTGTTTCTTATTTTACAAAAAAATATCCTTAAAGTTGAAAAAGACTGTAAATAATCCAGAATGCGCAGCTGTTAATTTAGTGTGGCACTTTAGTTTAGACACCCTAGGTGTTAGCTTACACACCCCCACACATGTGACACTGTGCAGTAGAAACAAAACCACAACATCAGTTACTGCTCGACCTGTTTGCTGTCTGTTTTTACATTTGAAATGATATTTCTTTTCTTTCTTTCTTCTTCTTCTTGGAATAAAACATTACATAAATATATACACATCATTTAAAGAAATACCAAGTAATATACCATACCATTCATACGTTACCATACGTACAGCCATGTGTTTAGACTATGATGCAAAACACTTAAAGTTTTGACGTGTTTAAAAATAATCCTGTACTGTACTTATATATTTTGTCCTGCAGTCAATCTTCTTCTAATCTAAAATAAGATTCAAATAAAGTTGCAGCCCTTTATTGTCTAAAATGTCCAAATGTATTTTTTGTAACAGTCAGAATCTTTTTTGGCTTGACTTTTCCCCTTGTCTTGGTGTTTTCAAACAGGAAGTCTTTGCTGTGTCTTAACACACAGCAGACAAACTACATCGCTTCACTGTCTTGACTTTGGCATTCAAATACAACAACTATTGTAAGTGTTGGATCGCAGTACCTCTCGTGTGTCACTGCCAATCCGCGTGTTCTTTAAATGAAGACTTCAAGTAAACAAATGTCAATTTCAAAATGTATTTAGCAAACAGATGTATTTAGCAAACAGAATCAATTCAAGATACAAATATTACAGAGCTCCGGGCCAGTTCATAACCCTAGCAACAACAAAGTCAATTGTCAGGGCATGAAGTCTGACAACCTAACTATCCCTTGGCCCAGTTTATATAGAAAGACATATGTAATTATTGATGCTAATTCAGTCCAATCCAGTCCTTCTTCTTAGGTGACTTCATCTTCTTCTTCCTGCCTCATTTGGTGTTGGTGCAGTCCTTCTCCATTGTCTTCTCAGATGGCCAGGTCAGAGGTCTTATTCCTGTCCAGGAACTTATCAATCACCAGTAAATTATGCTGTCATATTTACGATGAGGGTCTACCATTTCCTGTCTGCCTGGCTCCAACTGTCTAAACAGTATTCATGTCAAAGAAGGGTCAACTGACTTGCTTATGTGTATTCCTACGAAAGAGTATATAGTATTCCTAACTTCTAACCTAACTGTAACATAAAACAAAAACATATAGTATGACACATGCTAATAAGATAAAAGATGCTAACAAGATAAAATAATTATCTTCATAAGGAAAATGACATTGCTGTAATGTTAATGTGATCCCCATTGCAGTCACATCAACACATCTTCTTGACAATAGTGTTTTTTCTGTTTGTATTAAGCACATTTATCCATCGAATTGTCTGTATGCAAACATTTTTAGATTAGATTATATTTTAGATTATAATGACACATTCACTTGAGTACATACTTTTTGTTTAATATATAGGTTAATAAATGGACTAATTCATGATTTTATAGGCTTAAAAAAACACAATATTCCAGTTCCTCTGATATACTCCGTGTTGATTCTATCCATGTGCAACAGAGAGTGCTTACATCTTCATCAGTTCCTCCTCCAGCTTCTCTTGCTGTCTTCTCCTCAGGGCCACTGTCTATGGGCCAGGGCCACCTATGCGGTGTTGCTCTGACTTTCCTGTTTTGAATTGTACCTATCTGGGCATTCATTCAGGGTGTCGTGGCATGATCAACTTTTGGCTCATCACTAGTTCTCCACTGGGGTCACCCAAGGATCAGTGCCGGGGCTGCTGCTCTTTGCCATATACGCAACATTGCTCAGGCAAATCATCCCATGGTCTCCCATGGTGTTTTATACCACTGCTTTCCACATGGCACCCAGTTCTGCATCTCATTTTCCCCAGACTAACCCTCCGGCTCAGACTAGATCTCACCATGTCTCTCAGACATATCCGCATGGATGCAGGGCCACCACCTTCAACTTAACCATGGTGAAAATGAGCTCCTTCTTTCCTTGGCAAAACTATCCATTCATCAAAACATAGATCACAAAATTGGCCCCTCCCTGTTATCGAGGCTGTTTGAAACCTTGGAGTCATGATTGTTGACCATCTGAGGTTTTGTGATCATGTAGCATCAGTCTCCCTGTCATCCTGTCACTTTGCCATATCCAACCTCAGAAAAACCAGGCCATTAAACCTACAAATGCTGATACAAGTCATGGTGATCTCCCATATTTCCACCAATTCAGATAGTCCAACGAAAGCAGGCCCATGCCACCTCACTGCTGATAGAGGTCTACTGTACCTGCCCACATTAAGATCATGTCATTCATGCTGACCGACAGACTAATACCTGAATCTGCTCCCTCTTACGTGAACAATCTTGTTTGAGCCCATGCTACCCCTCGTCACTGCATCATTTTCCAAAAGCTGTCTGTCATAATAATTAGTGAGCATTTACTGATGCATTACTGCAACATGAAAAAATAAAAAAGAATGATTGCTGGTTGGTTGGTTGGCTGGTTGTTGTTGATTGGTTAGAAATGATACACATTATAACTCAACTCAAATTGAATTCTATTTATATATGAAGCAAAATCCTATTCTTAAGGTAATCCAAAGTTTTTTCTTGTGGGTTTTTTTTAACCTTTAAATCTTCCTTTAATTTCCCCAACATCAATTTTATCAAGCAAATCTGACATTACAAGTGATCGTGTTTCCTGTATCTCACACCCTCGAGTCATCTCCGGCTACCCAGTCAGATACAAGTGCAGCATTTATCAGTTTAAAAAGGACCAGTCTTCTCTTCACTCAGCCCAAAACTTGGAGCAAGATGACATCTGCAAAGTTGATTTTCTGGCTGATATGTTTGGAGAAATTTGGTGAGGATTTCTTTTTTGTTTGTATTTTGTTTATCTATGGCATCATTTGCAAAATTCTAGATTTAAACATTAAACGGTGTTCATTTCTAATTATATTTTGTTTTTAGCTCAGACAGCTACAATGGAATTTTCTCCATCTTTGAATTGGAAGACCAATTTTATCTTGGTCAAACCTGGACAGAACCTGACTTTGCCGTGTCTTCACAGAAGTGATGTTTCTACCAAGATCTCTTGGTTTAAAGAAACTCTGGGAGAGAAGCCGATTCTGCTCTTTATGTACTGGGTAACAACTGAATATTGTAGATGTGCTAATGACTCCAATCCACGTTTCCAACTACATGCTGGTAGAAAAGGAACTAATCTGACAATAACAGATTTGAAGTTATCAGACTCAGCCACCTATTACTGTGTAAATCAGTATTTAAATGTATTTGACTTTACAGAAGGTCATAATGTCATTGTAGAGGGTTCAGGGTTGACCATAGATCAGTCAGCATCACAGTCTATCCAAGCAGAAGGTTCTGTGACGCTGAATTGTACAGTACATACTGGGTGGACTTGTGATGGGGATCACACTGTTTACTGGTTCAGAAACTCTGGACAATCTCAACTGCAACTCATGTACAGCCATACAGGCAGGAATAAGCAGTGTGAGAGGAAAACCAACACCTGTTTCTACAGCTTCTCCATGAAGAACCTGAACACTTCTCAGACTGGGACCTACTATTGTGCTGTTGCAGCATGTAGACACATTCTGTTTGGAAATGGAACCAAGCTGGTGTTTGAGGGTGAGTGAGTTTGAAATAATTTTATTCAAAAGCTGTTAAAGTGCTATTTTATGTGCAGATTGTTTCCATACGCCTGTAAAAATGCTAAAGCCAACATGACCTCAGTGTTAAAAAAAAAATCCAAAATGTAACTTAATTTCTTAATTGCTCTATGTTTAAACACATAGAGCAATTAAGAAATTAAGTTACATTTTGGATTTTTGAACCTTGAACATGAACCTTAAGTTCTAAGTTCATACAGTAATAAAATTTATGCTCTTTGAATTTTACACCACAGCAGCACATTAAAAACATTTGTGGTCAAAGTATCACTTTAACTCATATTTTTTTTATGTCAATATAGATTCTCTTTAAATACTGTTATTTTATAAAATAATGTGTGAATGGTGATGCCTGTAGTTTCGCTGAATTAGAAAATAATGACATCATAACTGCCGTGATATAAAGTGAGAAGACAAATATGTGTAAAGACCTAAATAATTATCTGAAACAGTATCGCGGATATCACAATTTCTGATGCCTCTCGTTACAGATGAAGGAAACTATCTTGTTTTGGTGTATTTCCTCAGTGCGACCTGGATATTTACCATCATCGTGGTTATTTTATTAACCATTTCACTTTATATGACGAAAAAGAGAAACAGCCAACACTCTCTGGGTAACTGATGTAATATATTTTTAATATTCTAAAAATAATAAATAAATGAATGTCTGTGTAAATTCTCAGTCATCCAGGTCATTGTATCCAAGGTAGTTTTCTCTGTCAACTGGACTGGGTTTCTTCTCTTGAAGACGTTTCGCCTTCTATCCAGAAGGCTTCTTCAGTTCTGAAATCGCTGGGGAGAGAGCTTGAAAATATAGCCCCTGTGGACCATTTGCATGCTAATGATCCGGGTGGTCACCTGAGAGTCGTTAGCAGGGTCGTTGGTCGGGTCGTTCACCTAGTTTCTGTTGAGGTGTCTCCCCTTTGTCTGCTGGGTCACATGGTGATGAGTCACTGGGTCTCCTGGAATGGTGTGAATGTTTGTTTTGCTGTTGGAAGGAGTGGAGGACTGCATTGTATGTGGGTGATAGGAAGTGCCTCAGGCCACCACCTCTGTTCAAGGATGGTTTCTCCAATTTAACATGGATAGCTTCCTTAACCCCCCTTTCAACCAGCGGTCTTCTCTGGCCAGTATCCTTACTTGGCTGTCCTTGAAGGAGTGCCCACTCTCCTTTAAGTGTAAGTGGACTGCTGAATCCTGACCCGAAGAGGTGGCACGTCTGTGTTGTGCCATTCTTCTGTGGAGAGGTTGTTTGGTTTCCCCAATGTACAGTTCCTTGCATTTCTCCTGGCACTGTACAGCATAAACAACATTACTTTGTTTGGGTCTTGGGTCCAAGACCCAAACATACAGTACATTATTTATCTTGTCCAGTTGACAGAGAAAACTACCTTGGAAATAAATGAATGTTACAGTCACAGCTGCAATTATAAAGGTATGATTAATTACACTTCCGGTCTTCTTTTAGATAGTAATTTTACATTTCTAACATTCCATTTTATTTTTCAGAATCACATGTAAGACTCTCACCTCTGTCCAAACCAAAGGTATTTTCTATTAGTCAGAATAAAGTCATTCATTAAATATTCAAAAGGCACTGAGTTCATGTTGTCATTTACAGGATTGTCCAGATGCAGATGGTTCTGTTTTGTGGAAGAAGATGAACAGAGAACCTACCTGGACTGAATGTGTTTACTTCAGTGTAAAGCAGTAGAATAGAAAAATGACCATTTTCAACAATTTTAGATGTCCTGTAGTTCAGAAAACACAAAATAGAAAAAGGCTCTTATGTGGTTGATTTATAGATATTTGATTTATTGTGTACATTCTACATTGTTCAGGATGTTCAAGATCCTTGGTACAATAAAGGAGGAAATAACCAACACACACTTGATTGTCTTGTCCTCCAACTACCAACGAATCATGGTGGAGGAGCTTAAGTGTCCTCAACATCCCAGAATCTGTTTTGTCTTAATTTGCCCCTCATAAGGCCTCCGATGGGAAAGGGGTAATAGGTGGAGGGCCAGACAAAGCACAGATCTCAAATACATTATCAATTAGGAACAGCATATCCCACTTAGTGACCAGGGGGCCTAGGCCTCTGTTTGGAGCACATTTGTGTTCGACCAATGGCTGGGACTTTGTCTATGGGCCCAGATCGTCCAAACATGAAACAGAGACATGAGTCTGTCTTGCAGCAGGGTCTGGGGCCATATGCATTAGGTGATAGGCCATGGCAGGGACACACAAGGATAAAAAGGAGCTCAAGGAAATCCTCAGCAGAAAGAAGAGTTCCTTTTTCACATGCTCTGATTCTGAGAAAAAGCAAGTCAATAGAGAAGTTAAGCATGACATGAAAGCAGCCAAGCTATCGTACAAAACCACCCCTTTTACACATGGTCCTGCTGTATCTGCTGTATCTGCTGTCTGGAGTCTTTAGTGACCTTCTTGGCCCTCCTGTGACAGCGCCTCCTGTATATGTCCTCGATGGAAGGAAGAGAAGCTCCAGCTATTCGCTGGGCAGTCTTTACCACCTTCTGCAATGCCTTCCGGTCTGAGGCAGAGCAGTTCCCATACCAGACTGTAACACAGCTGGTAAGGATGCTCTCGATGGTGCAGCGATAGAAGTTCACCAGGATGTCTGAAGAGAGGTGGTGTTTCTTCAGAGTCCTCAGGAAGAAGAGGCGCTGGTGAGCCGTCTTCACCAAACTGGAGCAGTTAGTCGTCCAAGCTCAATGTCATTACACAGTAATGACAATAACTAGCTTAATATAAGTGAGAGGACAAATTTGTGGAAATACTTAAGTGATTGTCTGAAACGGCATTGCGGATATCACAATTTCTGATGCATCTCGTTAGATGAAGGAAACCATCTTGTTTTGGTGTATTTCCTCAGTGCGGCCTGGATATTTACCATTATTGTGGTTGTTTTATTATCCATTTCAGTTTTTATGACAAAGAGGAAAAACAGTCATCACTCTCTGGGTAACTGATGTAATATATTGAAGATTCCTAAAGGTAAACTGGGAAAATTACTTTTAAAAAAATCTCTTCCTGTGTTTTAAAACAGACTCTCAATCAAGATTCCAAAGTTCATCCACAGCAAATGCAGAGGTGGAGACAATTTTGATTTTTTTTTTTTTAAAGTTTATATGTATAAATGATCCTTATGTACACACAATAACTTAATAACATATCTCCAGGGCTACCAAGAGGAAAACAACCTCCATTATGCAGCTTTGAGGAACAACCAGCCCAACAGATCAATGCAGAACAGACAGAATGAATGTGTGTACTCTGCTGTGAGGCTGTAGATGTCTTGTTGTCATTGCAGGTTAACACAGGACCTAATTAAGTATTTTGTATTTACTCACACCGGTTTCTACATTTTCAATTGTATCATTTATCAATCTCGATGAAACAAAGTTTTCCTAATAAATGTTTTTTTCTGGCCATGTCAACAAATGATAGATTACCTCCATATATTTATATTCATTTTATGAAGACAAAGCTTGTATCGTGCTGTTGCAGTCCTAATTTGTGAAGTCAAAAGCTCCAACAATGGTTTTCACAAGCATTTATATCCATCGGACTATTAAGTTGACCAAAACACCCACTGGATGAGACAAATGCTCCATTATGTGATCATGACCATGTAAACAGCAACAGGCTATGTCTTGGATACATAGAAATGCTAAGGCAGGGGCAGTATTATCCAAAGGGTTGGCGTACTCCTGCTGTGTCCACCGTGGTCTCTCTCCCCGGAACTGCAGGAATGATTTTTGCTTATTTGGGATCCAACTTGCCAGCAGTTTAGAAAATGTTTAGCTCTCTTTGTTGACCTTTTTGACCTTTTTTTGTGAAACTTGGGGCATAAAGACTAACAAAACAGATAACAAAATTGAACACAATACAAACATTAATTTTTGATTTAATTAAAAATTACTACCTGCTCAAGATTCCCAATACAACTGAAACCTTGACATCTGTCTGCTGCTTTTGTCTGCACATCTGTCTGCACCTAATTGGTGCATCAGCATTCAGCATGATGAAAAGCAGTCACAGTTGCCATTGTTAAGATATAATCAATTAAAATTTGATTTTGCAACAAAAGACCTTCAACAGTTTTATTAGAATTGTGAAAAAAACTGGCCAAGGGATTTTTGTCCATCCCTCTATCAGTCTTCGACTTCTTTATCCCTTTTAGGGGACAGGTGGCCGCTTATCCCACTTCTAACTCACAAAGACAAACAACTGTTCATGCCCTCATTCACTTCTCATTCCCCTGTGTTAGTTCACCTCATGTGCATCTCCCTTGTGTTGTGCCACTTTCATCATGTTGTGATTACTGATCACAAAGTGCCATAATCATAAAGCATAATCTTTACAAATATTATATTATGGTTATGCCATAATCATAATCTTTGAAAATATTATGATTATGGCACTTTTGAACTACCGTATTTTCACTGTAATAAAAGGCGCAGTCTCAGTTACGGGTGCTATTTCTGTATTTAAAACATATATAAGGCGCACCGTATTATTAGACGCATGCTAAAACATACAGTAAAAATTGACAACAGAAGTAAAACGGTGAGTTTCTTCACATTTATTGAACAAAATATTAATTCTTCTGCCACAAAACCATCAAAGTTTTCATCTTCTGTATCTGAATTAAACAGCTGCACTATTTCAATGTCCAACATCCCAAATTCCTCTTCTTCATCATCTGAATCAGACTCACCGACCGGTTCCAGTTCAGCGTTCATCTACAATCCACCCGCATATGGTGGCATAACTTGCCCGCCGCTGCCTCAT
Organism: Takifugu flavidus; assembly: GCF_003711565.1. Classification (NCBI taxonomy): domain Eukaryota; kingdom Metazoa; phylum Chordata; class Actinopteri; order Tetraodontiformes; family Tetraodontidae; genus Takifugu; species Takifugu flavidus. The sequence goes on along the minus strand of NW_026621920.1, from coordinate 19,745 downwards.
AGTCTTTGTGAAGGAGTGTTCGCCTACCGTCATCCAGCGCTCTGTCCGTTTCCGTGGCAGCCAAGAACCACGGTGAACGACGACTTCTCATGCCCCGTTGTGCATATCGCCACCGTGCTGGTCCCTTTTTCTCCACTTTGTGGGTCAAAGGGATGTCAAAAGTCAAAGGGATCTCATCCATGTTGGTGATGTGGCTGGGCGCAGTGATCTTGTCGCGGCAGTTGGTGCGGAAGATGGCCGCCCTCTCTTGGTAATCCACGTGCAGCCGCTGTGCAACAGTTGTCCTCGCGCGTATGGAGAGATGCCGCCTCCTCATAAAGTGAAAATATTAAGATTGCTCGATTGCCATTTTCATTAAATATTTTCATATTTAATATCCTGCAGTTTACAGTAAGCCTCATTCATACGTGTCTCGCTTGACCGGCGCCATTTTAGGGGATCCTTACGCGTAGGTGTGTCGCTAATCGATTGGCGGAGCGTTTACCGTAGTGCACCCACCAAAGCCGCACAGCAGATTTTGGAACTCAGTCCACACACAAGGCGCACCATATTATAAGGCGCACCGTCAATTTTTGAGAAAGTCTCAGTGTTTTAGGTGCACCTTATAGTCATAATACGGTACTTGTAGAACTCCACAGCCTCCACCTCAACTCTTTCTCTAAGAGCTGGTCATAGTTTTGGTCTAGACATCCCAAAGTCAGTGACTAGTTACTTTGTCTTTGAGGCGTTGAGGTGTATATGGTTCATGTGGCTCCAGGCATTCCATGAACAGGCTCCATCTGATTGTTGTTACTCCATCTCTTTGTTGTCCCTGATGCATCCCACAATGGCTGTGTCATCGACAAACTTCTAAATTTGGCACAGCTCAAAGTTGTAGTAAAAGTCTAATGTGTACAGGGTTAATAGTAGAGGGCCCAGCACTGTGCCCTGGGGTGCTCTTGTGCTGCTAATCACAGTGTCTTTCAGGCTGGTATACGTGGCCTGTCAGTGAGATACGGTAGCTGGAGAACCAGGAATCCAGGTCCACTACTATCATGCTGAGTTTGTCCCGTGCTGCTGTGTGAGGTGAGTTTCACTGGTCAGAAGACATTCAGCTCGCTGGGAGGATTCTTCTTAAGAACTGGGATGATGCATGTCTTCCACAATGTCTCTTCACATGATACATATATGCATAATGATGAACATGTAACACAACACAAACATACACATTGCACATACCTACACATACAAACAACAACATTTGTATACTTGCACATACTCTCCACATACTTGAACAATCATTGTCTGTACCTTCCATTGCACCACATGATCAATGTACCATTTAAATCTAATTGATCCAGTGGCCATATGTTTTAGTCTGTTCCGAGTAGACCCCCAGTTTACAACATTCAAAACCAGCAAAAGTAGTAGGCTTGATATTTAGCTGAAAATTAATTCAAACTGGCCACTCGGCCATGCTCAATTTATAATGTGTGTTCTGCTGTTGTAGTTTTATTTTGTAGAGAAATATTTTAAAACTTGTAACAATACGAAAATGTTTTAGAATGTGTGCGTCAGAATAACACTCAAAGGTTATAAGAAATTAATCAGAAACCCAAGGGCTTAACTTGCAAGACCACAGAAGTCTAACACTGAGAAATATCTTGTATCCATTGGCTACCTCATCAGTATAATCTATACAGCCACAGCATCAGACTACGGCATAGGATGTTGCACAACATAAAACTATTTAAGGCACACCTCAAATATTGACATACGGGAATGTGAAGTTATTGATTGATCTTTGTAAAAATATGTTTCATAGATTAAAGACTTTTTTTATTCGTGTAGTGACACCAGTCTGAGTTTGGGGTGATGTTAATTTCACATGAAGTCAACCATAACTATACTATTGCAAACAGGTACCTCTATGATACCATCACGTCAGGACCAATGTAATCACTGTGGGTATACCATGCTGTTGATATAAGGTCACACACAAATCACATCGTAATTTAGTGTGAAAAAAGGTTGAAAAGTAAATGACATGTGCTTTGAACAGGAAGTAGAAGTGTCTGCAGAAGCGGGAATTCGAGATACAAAAAACAAAGGCACAGCATGGAGAAGGATGTATATATCAAGGCTTTCTTCATTAATTTGAAGTAAAAACACAACAGCCCTCCCCCCATGACACAAGCGATTATAAACGCCTAAAGGAACGTGGTCAAACAAGTGTCATGAAACTAATTACTGAGCATTTACTTGAACCACTGGATCTTTGTCTTGCCATGAACTAGTCCAGCGTGCACTTCCTGCCCAAATGTAGCAAGCCTATGCACCAGCACTCGCACCAATTAAGGGAGAAATGACAGAAAATGGATCGCTAAACTTATTAGTTCTCTCAGGCAAATCTTTCATCTTTATCAGCCAGATTACATGTGATCGTGTTTCCTGTATGTCACACCCTCAAGTCATCTCTGGCTGCCCAATCAGACACAGACACAAACTCTGCATTTATCAGTGTACAAAGAACCAGTCTTCTCTTCACTCTGCCCAACACTGGAGAGCAAGATGGCATCTGCAAAGTTTGTTTTCTGTCTGATGTGCTTAGAGAAAATTGGTGAGGTGAATATATGTATATATTATTAATTGCACATTTTCTTATTAATTTCTTAATAATATTAATCTTCCTCCTTTTGTGCTTGCTGTTTAATTTTCTCTTAAACAGCTACAAGGGAATTTTCTCCATCTTTGAATTGGAAGACCAATTTTATCTTGGTCAAACCTGGACAGAACCTGACTTTGCCGTGTCTTCACAGAGATGATTTACTGTGTAAATCGGTATTTAACAGTATTTGACTTTCTAGAAAGTTATGTCATTGTAGAGGGTTCAGGGTTGACTATAGATCAGCCAGCATCACATTCTATCCAAGCAGAAGGTTCTGTGATGCTGAATTGTACAGTCCATACTGGGTGGACTTGTGATGGGGATCACACTGTTTACTGGTTCAGAAACTCTGGACAATCTCAACTGGGACTCATGTACAGCCATACAGGTAGGAATAAGCAGTGTGAGAGGAAAACCAACACCTGTTTCTACAGCTTCTCCATGAAGAACCTGAACACTTCTCAGACTGGGACCTACATAGACATTGAACGCTATGCCTCATCTGTACTGGACTACATCTCCACCTCTATAGACAGTGTCACCACCCAGAAACAGATCACCATGTACCCTAATCAGAAGCCCTGGATGCACAAACCTACAGCACAGCCAGAGCTAACCTGAAGCGGGGTATTAAGAAAGCCAAACACGACTACAAGCTGAAGGTAGAAGGGCACTTCTCCAACTCCAACCCCCGATCTATGTGGCAGGGCATTCAGGTCATCAGCAACTACAAGCCCATCAATCCCTCTCCCCCCTCAACCGACATCTCCTTCCTCAATGAGCTAAACAACTTCTATGCTCGGTTTGAGAAGGACAACCAAGAACAAGCGAGCAAGGTAGAGCTGACTGCTGGCCACCAACCCTTAACTTTCTCTACCACTGATGTCAGAGCGGAACTGAGCAGGATCAATCCACGCAAAGCTGCGGGCCCCGATGGCATCCCTGGACGCGTGCTCAGAACTTGTGCTGCGGAGTTAGCAGGGGTCCTGACGGACTTATTCAATCCACCCACCCATCCACATCAACGGAGCAGTGTGTGTCCAGCTTCAAATTCCTGGGGATCCACCTCTCACAGGACCTCACCTGGACGACTAACTGCTCCAGTTTGGTGAAGACGGCTCACCAGCGCCTCTTCTTCCTGAGGACTCTGAAGAAACACCACCTCTCTTCAGACATCCTGGTGAACTTCTATCGCTGCTCCATCGAGAGCATCCTTACCAGCTGTGTTACGGTCTGGTATGGGAACTGCTCTGCCTCAGACCGGAAGGCATTGCAGAAGGTGGTGAAGACCGCCCAGCGAATAGCTGGAGCTTCTCTTCCTTCCATTGAGGACATATACAGGAGGCGTTGTCACAGGAGGGCCAAGAAGGTCACTAAAGACTCCTGTCACCCAGCACATGGACTGTTTACCCTCATGCCCTCTGGGAGGCGCTACAGGAGCCTCCGGACAAAAACCACCAGGTTCAGAAACAGCTTCTTCCCCACTGCTGTCTCCCTGCTGAACTCTGACCCCTCTCACTTTACCTCCCTGCACTATTTACATCTGTTATTTGCACTACCCACTTCCGGTTACTTGCACTGCTTTCCATACTTTGCACATTCTTACCATATTTTATCATTATTGTATAGTTAAAACATTGATCCTGTAGGAAATTCAGCACCATAGTTACAGCCTGTATATATATTTATCTTGGTTGCAAAGACTTTTATATACCCTTTACATATCTGTGAACTCTGTAAATACAAACATATAGATTGATATCATAAACATATTCATTGTGTGTATATATTGTATATACCCATCACAGTTTTATTCGCTACTTAAGCACTTCTGGTTAGATGCTAACTGCATTTCGTTGCCTTGTACTTGTAACATGTGTAATGACAATAAAGTTTAATCTAATCTAATCTAATGTGCTGTTGCAGCATGTGGACACATTCTGTTTGGAAATGGAACCACGCTGGTGCTTGAGGGTGAGTGTGTTTGAAATCATTTTATTCAAAAGGTTTATACAAGTTGTTAAAGTGCTACATATTTTTGTGCAGATTATTTATATATATATATTGTAGAAATAATTTACATAATATCCAGTTTTTAAAAAAATTAAGCCAGAATCCACTAATTTATTTTATTGTCCATAAAAAGGTTACCCCAGTTAGCTCTGTTCAGTTGGTTTCAAAATATATAGCGATTGATAGAAAAATTAACCTTATGTTTAAACAGATATGGCCTAAATATCCCCTGATTCTCTGTTATATGGAGCTTTTAGTTTCTAAAATGTGGAGGAAATGTAACATTTATAGCCCATTTTAAATTTTACATGCAGATGGAACCAAACAGGTGTTTGAGGGTGAATTACCTTCTATGTTCATGACTCCGGTATTCTGAGTTTCGACTGTTATGACTTTAACTTGGATTCAGGAATTTGAATTGATTATTTGATTTGTTCATATATAAGACAAACTTGTATTTTTACCTAAATATTGACACTGCAGAATTATAATTCTGACTTCATTATCAATAACTTATCTTTGAATCACATTCATACCATGACTTAAATTGAACTCAAATTAAACAGAATTTGCTTATTTGACCTGGGCACAGATAAACGGGAGGGTTTTTTTTGTTATGTATTTACTGGTTTGTTGAAAAATATGAGCATACAAACATGAAGACTGTCTCAAAAATGCTGTCACAAATGCATACAAATTATATTTAACTTAAATGTGTTATGGGAAGTCAAGGAGGCCTGGACCCAGATGCAGAGTAGCAGATACGGCTCTTTATTGATAACAAAAAGGTGCAAGACGCAGGAATCAATCAAAGTAGCAACGGAAACAACTCTAGCAAAGTAACAACAGAAAATCTACGAACTAAAAATCACCATAAAAGGGAAAAATCGTCGAGCAAAAGTACAAATGAAAACGCAGTGACGAGGCACTGGAACAAACTCACACGCTGGAAGTAAACACGGAAAACAGGAGGCGAAAAACTGGAGATCACAGAGGGTGGGAGCTAGACGCTGTGGCAAAACAACAATCCGGCACTGGAGGCCAAGAGAGGGGAGTTTAAGTAGCTGCTGAATTAAGGTAATGCGCTGCAGGTGCGCCAGAGGCTCAGCGCTCATCAGAGTTTGGCCCGTCCCTGCCTGCCGATCCTGCAGGTGGGGGGAGGAGGCGAGAAACCCGAGCCACAACAAAATGGTTCTCATCTCTCAAATAATAAAAGTCAACAAAGTCACAAAAATGAAAAAAGAAATGAGCATGGCAAGCCACTAGTTTTACCAGGTCTGGTTTTTGGCAAATCTGGCTCCTAGCACAAAAGTCTTTGTTCTTTACATTACATGTTTCAAAGCAGTGTGACATGTTCACAGTGACTGTAGAGAGGTGACTCCTCAGCGAAAAGGTGCAATTTATGATAAGTTTTATTCCTGATAATTTCTGAGTTGCAAATACCTGAACAAAAGCTTTGTGTGGAAATATTGTAGCCAAACTAGGAATTTGACAATGATTACTTGGATTTAGATTATGAACCTCAAAAACAATTCTTAATTGGCTTAAACTTAAAATAAAAGGCCATTCCACCTCAACTCATTGGTTTCAGAGCCTGGGTACTTGAGAAAAACTTATTCAACAGAACTGGTGGTTGGAGTAAATCGCTAACTGTACTTGTTCAAGCTCTACTGCCTGTTCTTCTTCACCATGGAACTGAAACCTTGACCTCTGTCTGCTGCTGTGTTCATCTACAGATGATAAATACTCTCAGTTCTCAGTTTACTTCCTGTGTGGTGCATCATCATTCAGCACCTTTCTGGTAGAGTATCTGGCTTTCTTGGTGTGCGTGATGAACAGTCACAGCTGCAATTATAAAGGTATGATTAATTACACTTCTGGGCTTATTTTAGAGGGTAATTTTACATTTCTAACATTCCATTTTATTTTTCAGAATTGCATGTAATACTCACCTCTATTCAAACCAACGGTATTTTTTTATTGTCAGAATAAAGTCATTCATTAAATATTCAAAAGGCACTGAGTTCATTGTTGTCATTTACAGGATTGTCCAGATGCAGATGGTTCTGTTTTGTGGAAGAAGAAGATGAACAGAGAACATACCTGGACTGAATGTGTTTACTTCAGTGTAAAGCAGTAGAATAGAAAAATGACCATTTTCAACAATTTTAGATATCCTGTAGTTTCAGAAAACTCACAAAATAGAAAAAGGCTCTTCTGTGGTTGATTTATAGATATTTGATTTATTGTACATTCTACATTCTTCAGGATGTTCAGGATCCTTGGTACAATAAAGGAGGAAATAACCAACACACACTTGATTTTCTTGTCCTCCAACTACCAACGAATTATGGTGGAGGAGCTTAAGTGTCCTCAACATCCCAGAATCTGTTTTGTCTTAATTTGCCCCTCATAAGGCCTCCGATGGGAAAGGGTACTAGGTGGAGGGCCAGATAAAGCACAGATCTCAAAGACATTATCAATTAGGAACAGCATATCCCACTTAGTGACCAGGGGGCCTAGGCCTGTGTTTGGAGCACATTGGTGCGCGACCAATGGCTGGGACTTTGTCTATGGGCCCAGATCGTCCAAACATGAAACAGAGACATGAGTCTGTCTTGCAGCAGGGTCTGGGGCCATATGCATTAGGTGATAGGCCATGGCAGGGACACACAAGGATAAAAAGGAGCTCAAGGAAATCCTCAGCAGAAAGAAAAGTTCCTGTTTCACATGCTGTTTCTGAGAAGAAGGAAGTCAATAGAGAAGTTAAACATGACATTAGAGCAGCCAAGCTATCGTACAAAACCACCCCTTTTACACATGGTCCTGCTGTATCTGCTGTCAGTATCTGCCACAGGCTGTATCTCCAGGGCTTTATTTCCCCAGGTTTTTGATTGGTGCAACAACTGACTGGAGCTAAATGTCACTAAAACCAAAGAGATTGGTGGTGACTTTTCCAACAAGCACTTGCAACTGTTGAATGTTCTTATTTTACAAAAAAAATATCCTTAAAGTTGATAAAGACTGTAAATAATCCAGAATGTGCAGCTGTTAATTTAGTGTGGCATATAAATTTTAGAACTTGTCTATCTGAATAAGACACACAGGGTATGATGAGAACTTATGTAGACACCCTAGGTGTTAGCTTACACACCCCCACACATGTGACACTGTGCAGTAGAAACAAAACCACAACATCAGTTACTGCTCGACCTGTTTGCTGTCTGTTTTTGCATTTGCAATGATATTTCTTTTCTTTCTTTCTTCTTCTTCTTGGAATAAAACATTACATAATTATATACACATCATGTAAAGAAATATCAAGTAATATACCATACCATTCATACGTTACCATACGTATAGCCATGTTTTTAGACTATGATGCAAAACACTTAAAGTTTTGACGTGTTTAAAAATAATCCTGTACTTATATATTTTGTCCTGCAGTCAATCTTCTTCTAAAATAAGATTCAAATAAAGTCGCAGCCCTTTATTGTCTAAAGTGTCCAAATGTGTTTTCTGTAACAGTCAGAATCTTTTTTGGGCTTGACTTTTCCCCTTCTTTCTTGGTGGTTTCAAACAGGAAGTCTTTGCTGTGTCTTAACACACAGCAGTCAAACTACATCGCTTCACTCTCTTGACCTTGGCATTCAAATACAACAACTATTGTAAGGAAAATGACATTGCTGTAATGTTAATGTGATCCCCATTGCAGTCACATCAACACATGTTCTTGTCAATAGTGTTATTTCTGTTTGTATTAAGCACATTTATCCATCGAATTGTCTGTATGCAAACATTTTTAGATTAGATTATATTTTAGATTATAATGACACATTCACTTGAGTACATACATTTTGTTTAATATATAGGTTAATAGTGGACTAATTCATGATTTTATAGGCTTAAAAAAACACAATATTCCAGTTCCTCTGATATACTCCGTGTTGATTCTATCCATGTGCAACAGAGAGTGCTTACATCTTCATCAGTTCCTCCTCCAGCTTCTCTTGCTGTCTTCTCCTCAGGGCCACTGTCTATGGGCCAGGGCCACCTATGCGGTGTTGCTCTGACTTTCCTGTTTTGAATTGTACCTATCTGGGCATTCATCCAGGGTGTCGTGGCATGATCAACTTTTGGCTCATCACTAGTTCTCCACTGGGGTCACCCAAGGATCGGTGCCGGGGCTGCTGCTCTTTGCCATATACGCAACATTGCTCAGGCAAATCATCCCATGGTCTCCCATGGTGTTTTATACCACTGCTTTCCACATGGCACCCAGTTCTGCGTCTCATTTTCCCCAGACTAACCCTCAGGCTCAGACTAGATCTCACCATGTCTCTCAGACATATCCGCATGGATGCAGGGCCACCACCTTCAACTTAACCATGGTGAAAATGAGCTCCTTCTTCCTTGGCAAAACTATCCATTCATAAAAACATAGATCACAAAATTGGCCCCTGCCTGTTATCGAGGCTGTTTGAAACCTTGGAGTCATGATTGTTGACCATCTGAGGTTTTGTGATCATGTAGCATCAGTCTCCCTGTCATCCCGTCACTTTGCCGTATCCAACCTCAGAAAAACCAGGCCATTAAACCTACAAATGCTGATACAAGTCATGGTGATCTCCCATATTTCCACTAATTCAGATAGTCCAACGAAAGCAGGCCCATGCCACCTCACTGCTGATAGAGGTCTACTGTACCTGCCCACATTAAGATCATGTCATTCATGCTGACCGACAGACTAATACCTGAATCTGCTCCCTCTTACGTGAACAATCTTGTTTGAGCCCATGCTACCCCTCGTTGCTGCATCATTTTCCAAAAGCTGTCTGTCATAATAATTAGTGAGCATTCACTGGATGCATTACTGCAACATGAAAAAAATAAAAAAAGAATGATGCTGGTGGTTGGTTGGTTGGCTGGTTGTTGTTGATTGGTTAGAAATGATGCACATTATAACTCAACTCAAATTGAATTCTATTTATATATGAAGCAAAATCCTATTCTTAAGGTAATCCAAAGTTTTTCTTGTGGGTTTTTTTAACCTTTAAATCTTCCTTTAATTTCCCCAACATCAATTTTATCAAGCAAATCTGACATTACAAGTGATCGTGTTTCCTGTATCTCACACCCTCGAGTCATCTCCGGCTGCCCAATCAGATACAAGTGCAGCATTTATCAGTTTAAAAAGGACCAGTCTTCTCTTCACTCAGCCCAAAACTTGGAGCAAGATGACATCTGCAAAGTTGATCTTCTGGCTGATATGTTTGGAGAAATTTGGTGAGGATTCTTTTTTGTTTGTATTTTGTTTATCTATGGCATCATTTGGAAAATTCTAGATTTAAACATTAAACGGTGTTCATTCTAATTATATTTGTTTTTAGCTCAGACAGCTACAATGGAATTTTCTCCATCTTTGAATTGGAAGACCAATTATAACTTGGTCAAACCTGGACAGAACCTGACTTTGCCGTGTCTTCACAGAACTGATGTTTCTACCAAGATCTCTTGGTCTTGGTTTAAAGAAACTCTGGGAGAGAAGCCGATTCTGCTCGGTACATACTGGATATTAAGGAATCGTTGTAGCTGTGTTAATGACTCCAATCCACGTTTCCAACTACATGCTGGTAACAAAGGAACTAATCTGACAATAACAGATTTGAAGTTATCAGACTCAGCCACCTATTACTGTGTAAATCAGTATTTATCAGTATTTGACTTTACAGAAGGTTATAATGTCATTGTAGAGGGTTCAGGGTTGACCATAGATCAGCCAGCATCACATTCTATCCAAGCAGGAGGTTCTGTGACACTGAATTGTACAGTACATACTGGGTGGACTTGTGATGGGGATCACACTGTTTACTGGTTCAGAAACTCTGGACAATCTCAACTGGGACTCATGTACAGCCATACAGGCAGGAATAAGCAGTGTGAGAGGAAAACCAACACCTGTTTCTACAGCTTCTCCATGAAGAACGTGAACACTTCTCAGACTGGGACCTACTATTGTGCTGTTGCAGCATGTGGACACATTCTGTTTGGAAATGGAACCAAGCTGGTGTGTGGGGGTGAGTGCTCTAATTTTGTGCAGATTATTTTCTGTATATTGTAGAAATACTTACATATTATCTAGTTTTAAAAATATTAAGCCAGCATCCAGTAATTGTCTATAAAAAGGTTATCCTAATTAGCTCTGTTCAGTTGGTTATATATAGTGTTTTATCGAAAAATTTACCAGTTCAAACAGATATGGCCTAAATATCCCCCAATTCTCTGTTTACACAGAGCTTTCAGTATCTAAAATGAGGAGAAATGAGGAGAGAAACATAATATTTGTGGTCAAAGTATCACTTTAACTCATTCCTTGTTATGTCAGTATAGGTTCTGCTTCTACAGTATTATTTACTTTATAAAATAATTTGTGACTGGCGATGTCTGTTGTCTCCCTGAATTACACAGTAATGACATCATAACTAGCTTAATATAAAGTGAGAGGACAAATTTGTTGAAATACTTAAATGATTATCTGAAACGGCATCGCGGATATCACAATTTCTGATGCATCTCGTTACAGATGAAGGAAACCATCTTGTTTTGGTGTATTTCCTCAGTGCGGCCTGGATATTTACCATTATTGTGGTTGTTTTATTATCCATTTCAGTTTTTATGACAAAGAGGAAAAACAGTCATCACTCTCTGGGTAACTGATGCAATATATTTGAAGATTATTCTAAAGGTAAACTGGGAAAATTACTTTTAAAAAAAATCTCTTCCTGTGTTTTAAAACAGACTCTCAATCAAGATTCCAAGCTTCATCCACAGCAAATGCAGAGGTGGAGACAATTTTGATTTTTTAAAAAAAAAAAAGTTTATATGTATAAATAATCCTTATTTACACACACTAACTTACCCTTTATAACATATCTCCAGGGCTACCAAGAGGAAAACAACCTCCTTTATTCAGCTTTGAGGAACAACCAGCCCAACAGATCAATGCAGAACAGACAGAATGAATGTGTGTACTCTGCTGTGAGGCTGTAGATGTCTTGTTGTCATTGCAGCTTAACACAGGACCTAATTAAGTATTTTGTATTTACTCATACCGGTTTCTACATTTTCAATTGTATCATTTATCAATCTCGATGAGGCAAAGTTTTCCTAATAAAGTTGTTTTTTCTGGCCATATCGACAAATGATAGATTACCACCATATATTATATTCATTTTATGAAGACAAAGCTTGTATCGTGCTGTTGCAGTCCTTAATTTGTGAAGTCAAAAGCTGCAACAATCGTTTTCACAAGCATTCATATCCATCGGACTATTAAGTTGACCAAAACACCCACTGGATGAGACAAATGCTCCATTATGTGATCATGACCATGTAAACAGCAGCAGGCTATGTCTTGGATACATAGAAATGCTAAGGCAGGGGCAGTATTATCCAAAGGGTTGGCGTACTCCTGCTGTGTCCACCGTGGTCTCTCCTTCCCGGAACTGCAGGAATGATTTTTGCTTATTTGGGATCCAACTTGCCAGCAGTTTAGAAAATGTTTGGCTCTCTTTGTTGACCTTTTTTTGTGAAACTTGGGGCATAAAGACTAACAAAACAGATAACGAAATTGAACACAATACAAACATTAATTTTTGATTTAATTAAATATTACTACCTGCTCAAGATTCCCAATACAACTGAAACCTTGACATCTGTCTATGCTTTTTGAATCTCCAGACCTTGGTTAGCTTCCTAATTGGTGCCTAATGAGCATTCAGCATGATGAAAAGCAGTCACAGCTGCCATTGTTAAGATATAATCAATTAAAATTTTATTTTGCAACAAAAGACCTTCAACAGTTTTATTAGAATTGTGAAAAAACTGGCCAAGGGATTTTTGTCCACCCTCTATCAGTCTTCGACTTCTTTATCCCTTTTAAGGGACAGGTGGCCGCTTATCCCACTTCTAACTCACAAAGACAAACAACTGTTCATGTCCTCATTCACTTCTAATGTCAATGCACATGGACACGGGGAGAACAGGCAAACTCTGCATAAAAACCCCCCTGACTGCAGGAACCTTCTTGCTTTGTGGCAGCCATTTTAGCCCCTACATAACCGTGCCACCCCTGTGTCAGTTCACCTCATGTGCGTCTCCCCTTGTGTTGTGCCACTTTCATCATGTTGTGATTACTGATCACAAAGTGCCATAATCATAAAGCCTAATCTTTACAAATTATATTATGGTTATGGCATAATCATAATCTTTGAAAATATTATGATTATGGCACTTTTGAACTACCATATTTTCACTGTAATAAAAGGCGCAGTCTCAGTTACGGGTGCTATTTCTGTATTTAAAACATATATAAGGCGCACCGTATTATTAGGCGCATGCTAAAACATACAGTAAAAAATGACAACAGAAGTAAAACGGTGAGTTTCTTCACATTTATTGAACAAAATATTAATTCTTCTGCCACAAAACCATCAAAGTTTTCATCTTCTGTATCTGAATTAAACAGCTGCACTATTTCAATGTCCAACATCCCGAATTCCTCTTCTTCATCATCTGAATCAGACTCACCGACCGGTTCCGCTTCAGCGTTGATTTTGTGAAAGCTCTTACAATACATGAAGACGGTATCATAGCCCATGCATCTACAATCCACCCGCATATGGTGGCATAACTTGCCCGCCGCTGCCTCATAGTCTTTGTGAAGGAGTGTTCGCCTTCCTTCATCCAGCGCTCTGTCCGTTTCCGTGGCAGCGGAGAACCACGGTGAACGACGACTTCTCGTGCCCCGTTGTGCGTATCGCCACCGTGCTGGTCCCCTTTTCTCCACTTTGTGGGTCAAAGGGATGTCAAAAGTCAAAGGGATCTCATCCATGTTGGTGATGTGGCTGGGCGCGGTTATCTTGTCGTGGCAGTTGGTGCGGAAGATGGCCTCTCTGTGAAGGTGGCCGCCCGCAAATCCGCGGGCAGCTGCTGCGCAACAGTTGTCCTCGCGCGTATGGAGAGATGCCGCCTCCTCATAAAGCGAAAATATTAAGATTGCTCGATTGCCATTTTCATTAAATATTTTCATATTTAATGTCCTGCAGTTTAAAGTAAGCCTCATTCATACGTGTCTCGCTTGACCGGCGCCATTTTAGGGGATCCTTAGGCGTAGGTGTGCCGCTAATCGATTGGCGGAGCATTTACCGTAGTGCACCCACCAAAGGCGAACTGCAGATTTTGGAACTCAGTCCACACACAAGGCGCACCATATTATAAGGCGCACCGTCAATTTTTGAGAAAATCTCAGTGTTTTAGGTGTGCCTTATAGTCATGAAAGGAGGACAGAAAAGTCACTTCTGTTTGTAGTTGTATATTGGCCCCCTGGTGGGCCACATTCAGAGTTCCTGTCTGAGTTCTCTGATTTTTTATCTGACTTGGTCCTTAGAACGGATAAAGTCATTATCATTGGAGACTTCAAATCCATATGGACCTTATAAATGACAGCTTAGAAATGGCTTCATTTCATTACTTGAGTCAGTTGGTTTCCTCCAGCAGATAAACCAACCAACTCATAGCTTTAACCACACCCTAGATTTAGTCCTGACTTATGGTGTTGAGGTAGAACATGTGTCAGTGTTCCCTCAGAACCCAGTCCTGTCTGACCATTCTTTGATCACTTTTACATTTATGATTAAGGATTCTTCTATGCTCAGAACAAAGTCTTACTATATCAGATGTCTTTCAGATAATGCTGTAGCTAAGTTTAAGGAAGTGATCCCTGTGCTGATCCCAGGACCACCGTGTGTTTCCCCAGGGATAAATCATTATAATCTTAGCCCTGCTGAGGTTGACTCTATTGCTTAAGGTGCAGCAACCTCACTGAGAATCACACTTGATTCTGTTGCCCCCCTGAAAAAGAAAATAGTAAATCAGAGGAGGTGTGCCCCCTGGTATAATTCACATATCAGGACCCTCAAGCAGAAAGTGCGAAGACTAGAAAGGAAGTGGCATTCTTGTAAAATAGACAGCTATCATGTAGCCTGGAAAGACTGTCTATTAGTTTACAAAAAGGCCCTCCGTAAGGCTAGAACAGCTTATTTTTCTTTTTGATTGAGGAAAATAAGAGCAACCCCAGGTTTCTTTCAGCACTGTGGCAAATTAACCAAGAGTCACAGTGTTTTAGATCCACATATCCCTTCTTCCCTTAGTGGTGAAGACTTCATGAGCTTCTTCACTGATAAAGTTCTAGCTATCAGAGAGAAAGCTAACCAGGCCATCCCAACAACTGGACCATCACCAGATGTGCCGACTGTGGGAACATACAGGGTCTCCAACGAGCCCTTAAGCTCCTTCAGCCTATATATTTTTCTGAGGCGTCTATGCTAATTCAGAAATCCAAGACCACCACGTGTCTTTTAGATCCCATCCCAACAAAACCTGTTGAAGGATGTTCTACCATTGATAGGCAGTTCTATCCTGGACCAGATCAATGGTTCTTTAGTGTCAGGTTATGTACCCCGGTCCTACAAGGTGGCAGTGATTAAGCCGTTGCTTAAAAACCATCACTGGATCCTGATGTCTTAGCAAATTATAGACCAATATCCACCTTCCTTTTATCTCTAAAGTTCTAGAGAAGGTGGTGGTGACTCAGTTACTGGAGCACCTGCAGAGGAACAGCCTGTTTGAGATGTTTCAGTCAGGTTTAGAGCTCATCACAGCACAGAAACAGCACTTCTTAAAGTCACTAATGATCTTCTTATAGCTTCAGATCATGGACTGGTCTCTATGCTGGTTTGCTGGACCTCAGTGCTGCTTTGATACAGTTGATCACAGCATCCTGTTACAGAGACTGGAACATGTGATTGGGATTAAAGGGACAGCACTAGACTGGTTTAGATCATACTTATCTGATAGATACCAGTTTGCCCATGTCCATGGTGTTCCCTCCTCATACAGTAGGGTTAGCCATGGAGTTCCTCAAGGTTCTGTACTTGGACCATTCCTCTTCACATTGTACATGCTTCCCTTAGGGAACATTATTCGGCAGCATGGGATAAATTTTCATTGTTATGCTGATGACACTCAGCTCTATTTATCCATGAAACCCGAGGAGACAGAGAAGTTAGTGAGCTCCAGACCTGTCTTAAAGACATAAAGTCCTGGATGTCTTCAAATTTCCTCCTCCTTAACCCAGGAAAAACTGAGGTCATGGTGTTTGGTCCTGAACCTCTCTGGGATAGATTAGATCACATGATCACTCTAGATGGTATCTCATTAACATCTAGTCTCTCGTGAGGAATCTAGGAGTAACTTTTGATCAAAATCTCTCCTTCAACTCACACATCAAATTAGTCTCTAGAAGTGCCTTTTTTCACTTGAGGAACATCACAAAGAACAGGAAACTGCTGACGCGGCATGATGCTGAAAAGTTAGTCCATGCATTTGTTACTTCCAGGCTGGACTACTGTAACTCTTTATTATCAGGTGTCCAAACAACTCAGGGTGTCCAAACAAGCCTCCAGTTTGATCCAAAATGCTGCAGCCAGAGTTCTGACAGGTATTGACAAAAGAGATCACATTACTCCTGTACTGGCGTCGCTTCATTGGCTGCCCGTTAAATTTTGACCTACAAGGTCCTCAGAGGCCTCGCTCCATCCTACCTGGAGGAGCTAGTGATACCTTATCAGCCCAATAGACCACTCTGCTCTCAGAATGCTGGTCTACTTGTGGTTCCCAGAGTTTCCAGGAGTAGAATGGGGGGCCGAGCATTTAGCTACCAGGCTATGGAACCAGCTCCCTGTCCAGGTACGGGAGGCTGACTCCATCGCTACTTTTAAGATCAGACTCAAAACCTACCTATCTTAGTTATGCTGTTATAGGCCAAGGCTGCCGGGGTCCGGAAACATGATCACCTGACAGGCCTCTGTCACTCCACTGGGTCATGGTTTCCTCTCCTCTCCTCTCCTCTCCTCCTCTCCTCTCCTCTCCTCTCCTCTCCCCCCCTCCTTCTCCTCTCCTCTCCTCTCCTCTCCTTTCCTCTCCTCTTTCCCCTCCTCCTCCTTCTCCTCTCCTCTACCTCCCCTTCACTCTACTTCTCCTCTCCTCTACCCCTCTCCTCTCCTCTCCTACCTATCCTATCCTCTACCTGTCCTCCCCCTTCTCCTCTCTCTTTACCCAGCCGGCCATCAGCAGGAGGGTCCCCCTACATGAGCCTGGTCCTGCTCAAGTTTCTTCCTGTTAAAGGGGAGTTTTTCCTTGCCACTGTTGCTTGTCTGGGGTTAGGCCCTGGGATTCTGGAAAGCGCCTTGAAACAATTTTGATTGTATAAGACGCTATATAATAAAGATTGATTGATTGATTGACTGTGTTTTAATAATTAGTGTGCATTTCCTTGTAAATTTTACCATTTGTACACTTTCATTTGGAGAGTCAATTAAACACGTTTTGCTTAATGAATTTTGTTTTTCTCGCCATATCCAAATTGATATTCAATTACTTTAACACCATAAATACATTGAGGTATAGATTGTACAGTGGTCACAAAAGCTTTAATTTTCTTATCCAACCTGGAAAGATTAATTTTGATACACATTTAAGACAAATGTAAGTGCACAAAATACTAATAATAATATGACTAATTACTAATAATTGATGTCCAAAAAAACATACCAGTGGCTGGAAAGGCCAGACTGAAAGACAGCACAGAGCCAGTAACCATGGCTACACAAGAACAGGCCCTGAACACCAGAGCAATAGAGGCCAGGGTCTACCATACCAGACAAGATCCCAGGTGTGGGCTGTGTAGAGAAGCCCCTGAGACAGTCTAGCACATCACAGCAGGGTGCAAGATATTGTCAGGCAAGGCATACATGGAGCGACATAACCAGGTGGCTGGCATAGTGTACAGGAACATCTGCCCTGAGTATGGGCTGGAGGTCCCAGGGTCCAGGTGGGAGACACCCTCAAAAGTGCTGGAGAACAAGCAGGCCAAGATCCTGTGGGACTTCCAGATCAAGACTGACAGGATGGTGGTGGCCAATCAGCCTGACATAGTGGTGGTGGATAAACACCGGAAGACAGTGGTGGTGATAGATGTAGCAATCCCAAGTGATAGCAACATCAGAAAGAAGGAACACAAGAAGCTGGAAAAATACCAAGGGCTGAAAGAGGAGAGAGAGAGAATGTAGGTTGTGAAGGCAACAGTGGTCCCAGTAGAGATTGGAACACTAGGGGCAGTAACACCCAACCTGAGTAGATGGCTCCAGCAGATACCAGGAGCACATCAGAGATCTCTGTCCAGAAGAGCACAGTCCTAGGAACAGCTAGACTGCCCTGCGCAGAACCCTCAGACTCCCAGGCCTCTGGTAGAGGACCCAAGTCTGAAGAAGGCACCACCCAGGGGGGTGAAGAAGAGAATTTTTATTTTGTTTTTTTTATTTAAAATAAATAAATAAAATATATATATACCGGATAGATAGATAGATAGATAGATGATAGATAGATAGATAGATATAGATAGATAGATAGATAGATAGATAGATAGATAGATAGATATACTCTGTTGTAATGGAAAATACGCTGTACTGTAGCGTGGTGAGTCAGTGTCATGCCAATACTGTGTGGTGAAAAGCGCTGAAAAATGTGACTTGTGCTAAGTCTATTTTTCACTTATCATATCTATTTTTCACTTATCTAATTTAGATTGTTATCTGCCAGGTCATCTCACTGTGGTTACAAGTATTTGACAGTCTCTCTCATTTAGCCAGAAATTGACTGTGATAGGCAGTTTCCTCCTGTTCTACATAAACAACATATATTTACTTAGATATTCCCCACTACGATGAGGACACCCTTAACTATACCTCAGTTTTGCATGTGGTGCCATTAATGTCTGGCACTTCATTTCCTGTCTAAGTCACATTAAACCTTGGCTGGCCTTTGACCTATTGGTACTTCAAATTTTGAATTATGTTCATTTCAAACTGTGGACTCAGCACAAAAAGATGATCTACCCCACAAAAATACTTTTTCTGCCAAAAAACACATATATTTGGGCATGGGATAATATTGTTAGATTGACTAAAATGTCAAAAGTTAAACTAGAATCATTGTGTCGATTTGACACATTTTGTATTAAAAATGCGAGTTATGCCCATTGTGGCTGAAACCTATGAGAATCAAATTATGTTTCTGGCTGAGATGGCGGCCAATGTTGGATGTGAAGTAGCTTTCTTCAAGAACAGCTTTGTTCACCTCACCCCTCTATAAAAACTGGGACTTCACTCTCCTCAGCACCACCTGCTGGGTAAAACAACTCAACTGGTACCACCATGGTGGTAAATTGTGATAAATTAACTTTCTGTGGCAAACGTGTCCAGGCTACTGGTACTGTCAGAATCACTCATGCTCAGGTCAGCTCTTAAGCTAGCTTAAGTATTGATGTATATTAAGATGTCTGTTTCTGTTTTCATGTGTGTGGTGAGTATTACGCATGGTGGAGGGGGTGAGGGGCATTTGTTTTGTTAAGAATTCCACATGTTACCCAGGCATTTGTAATTTTATCCTCCTGTAACACCATTTATTCTAGAATGCTAGACACAATATCTATAGCTAGCATGATGTTGATTTTACTGCCTGCACCAGAAGCCTAAAACTGTTAATATTGGAACTCTAAACCTCACAGAAGTGTTGGATCGCGATACCTTTCAAGCGTAGCTGCCGATCCGCGTGTTCTTTGAATGAAGACTTCGAGAAGAAAAGTACCAATTTCAAAATGTATTTAACAATAGAACCAATTCCAGATACAAATATACAGAGCTCCGGGCCAGTTCATAACCTAGCAACAACAGAGTTAATTGTCAGGGCACGAAGTCTGACGACCTAACTATCCCTTGGCCCAGTCCTTTATAGTCACACACATGCAAATTCACAATGTGAATGCAATCCAATCCGGATCCCCTGCTGGGATGTCCTCGTCCTCTTCCTCCAGTCCCATTCGGTGTGGGTAGAGTCTTCTTTTCCATTGTTTTCCCAGGTGGCCAGGTCCCATTCTTCATGCAATGGCTCATCAACCCCCTGATGT
>NW_026621919.1:0-67008 GCF_003711565.1 Takifugu flavidus | reverse complement strand
CAGTAATTAGAGATCCAATAGCCCTGAAGCCAACCTCTACACAGATTTCTGTGAGATCAGCAAATGGTCTCGTAACCAAAGAAAGAATGTCAGTCCCTGTAGATGTTTGTGACCCTGTAAGTGGAATCACACTTAAAGCTCCTTTTGTGATCTCCACCACGTCCCGTAAATCTATTAGGAAGAGATCTTATCTCTCAGCTCCAGTTGATGATTCGTACCACAGCCGAAGGGATGTGGTCTGTAGATAGAATGGTTAATCTGTGGGTAAGAGAAGGAGAGAAGTGCAGTAAATTTTGGTCACTCGACATTCCCGAAAAGCAGCCCCCTCCATTCTCTGAGCCAATCACTATGATATATGGTAAAGCTCTGTCATACTGACAGCCTGAAGCCCAGCTCCACAATCAAACTGACTTGCATGTAACCATGCACGTGGAGCGCACTGGTGGATTCTGTAAATCAGACTCACACGGCACATCAAGCTATGCAGAGCAGTTTGCTAAACTCAAAGATCCACGATGATTGTAATTATGCATCTATATGTGTGTGGTCAGACGGCTGTCTGCACGGCAGGAAGCATTTCCGCCGAAGCAGCAGCGCTATTCAAAGTGTCAGGCTCTGTACCACATGTTTCTATTGCTAAACCACTAAAGATGGCAAGACTTGGGATGTGACGTAAAATAGCTGTATGTAAATGCACTGCACACACTAACAACACAGACGCAGTCTCACAAGGCAATGCCTTTGCTGACAAAGCCGCAAAGGCTGCAGCAAATAACAACACACTTCTTGATAATGATGAGGAAGAATCATTTAGCCTAGAACCTGCAGATAATGATATTCTAAAAGAAATGCAACAAGGTGCTCCAGAAAAAGAAAAGGCCATGTGGAAGAAGCGAGGAGCCAAACTGGATGACAAAGGACTATTAACCATAGGAAACAAGCCAATCCTTCCCCGGAATATGCATAAATGGGCAGCATTAGTGAGCCATGGGCCATGCCATGTCTCAACAGGAGGGATGGTACAGATGGTTAATGAACATTATTACACTCTAGGATTTCACACATATTCAAAAAATGTTTGTTCACAATGTGCTATTTGTGTAAAACACAGCCCACAAGGAGCCCTTAAGGCCCCTGCAGGCACTACACCATTACCAAATCATCCATTTCACACAGTTTTTCTAGATTTTATTCAGCTAACACCATGTGAAGGTAAACAATATTGTCTAGTAGTGTTAGATGGATTTACTAGGTGGGTAGAAATTTCCTCCACGGCAAAAGCAGATGCACTGACAGTGGCAAAAGTCCTATGTAGAGAGATCATTCCCAGGTTTGGCATCCCGAAGGTCATCTGGAGCGACAATGGAAGCCATTTTGTAAATGAGGTAGTGAAAACTGTAGGAGTAACTTTGGACATTGATTTGAAGAACCACTGCGCATACCACCCTCAGAGTGCAGGATTAGTTGAAAGAGTCACTATTAAGAATAGACTGAAGAAGTGTATGGACGAGACAGGAAAGAACTGGATGTTTTGTCTCGACCTGGTGAAATTATGGATGCACATAACACCACACAAGAAAACAGGCATCACACCTTTTGAAGCATTATATGGGCGGCCTTATTGCCTACCATACTTTGCAACAACAAATGAGCTAGAACATGTTGAGGAAACAATAGCAGATTATCTAAAAAAGGTGTTACTTAACCGATGTGTGAATACTGTAAATGTTCTGCCTAGTCCTGTGTCTTCCACAGATTCCACCCCCCAGGAACCCATTCAACCGGGCGACTACGTGTGGGTGAAGAAGTTTGTGCGGAAGAGGTGGAACACGCCTAGATGGGAAGGTCCTTATCAAGTACAGCTGACCACAAAGACTGCAGTTCGAGTGGACGGGAAACTGTCGTGGATACACCTTTCCCATTGTAAGAAACAGAAAATTCTTCCAGGTGAAGGCGAGGGAGCAGTGGCGGTTAGTCTGTAAACGGCTGACGGCCTGTATAGGTCCAGCAACGGCTGAACCCCGTCGGAACCTGAGAAGGAGAGTTAAAAGGAAATGAAGTTGTTCTTCCTAATTGTGGTGAGTGCTGTGACGGCGGGACTCGTGAGTTTTGGCCTTTGGAACTTCCGACAGGAGGGAGGTAATCAGGGACAGAAAGATGCTCTGAGACAGGATGAGAGCTACGCGCGCGCTAAACGCACCGTAGTTAGCCACTTAGGACATTCATGGTTAGAACAAGATCCAGAGTCCCCACACATTTACGGTTTGAATACATGGTGGCGCTATGCTAATTTCACAGCTCAGACACAGAATCATTCTCGTTGTTACATTTGTTCTACGCTACCAGTTTCTGTGCATACACCGCGAGTAACTGCTGAACCAATGACAGGGAGTGTAGGACAGTGTTTTGTCCACATAGGGCTAAGCCGTGGCACAAATTTCACACTGAAGCTGTTGGATGGAACGTGGTTCGCTCGCAGCAATTGCACCCAAGAGCCACTACGGAAAGCCAATAGATTCAGATTCCCTGTGCTAGGTGCGATGAATCACACATACTGTTATGCATGGAGTGGTGGTAGAGACTAGGGGTCGTTACACAAGGATGTCTGTAAAGTTGTTTATACGTCATGCACACTGGGAGTCAGTGGAGATGTGAAGCTAAACTTTACAACTGATCGGTATTATCGGAAAACGTGTCTACAGCAAAATAAAAGTTCCGAACAGTGCGAACAGGAGTGTATTGATGACCCCCGGTACTTATGTGGTTTATATACCTTAAATGAATCAACACAGATGTGTCCAGAAGGTTATAACTGTACATGCAACTATCCCGCTTTCGCGCCAGGAGACAAAGGTACGCAATTAGTGGATAAGGGATGGTGGCTATGTGGACACAATGCGTATGCAGACCTACCAGCAAACTGGTCAGGAGTGTGTGCTCCTGTACATCTCAAAGATCACACAGTCATAATTTATGCTGCTAATGCTAGATCTGCACCACAGTTGCGCCCCAGGGAGGAGTTGTGCACTGGTAGGAGATTACTGTTGTACGTTCATCCCAGAGAATGATGGGGACGGTCATTTGATAGATAGCGCATTGAAAAATGTAACTAAGCTACAGAAAGCTATGATTGACGATGGTAGTCCTCCACCAGACTGGCTTACAGAAATGCTGTCAAGGGGGAGGGAACTGTTGTTCAAGATAGGAATGATGATAGGGATAGTGCTGCTAGTATTAGCCATACTAGCTTGTTGTGTAGTACCTCTTGTTCGGGGATGCATTGGCCGGCTCGTGGGATCAGCTGTTACTAGTACTTTGCTGCAGGTGGAAGAACAATCTCTACTGGACGACGATGAAGAGTAATCAGAAGAAGAATGGACAAATGTGACACAAGATGTAAATGAAATGTTTAAGATGTTTTAAGCTGTACACATGTTGAATTCTGAATGTAAGAAATGTGTTTCTAGGAAAATGATGTAATGCATTGAAATTTCATGAAATGAAAAGATGTAATACTGACGATGAGAATCTAGACGCATTTAACAATAAACAGGAGGGAAATGTGAGAAGAATTATTGTTGTTATTGTTTAAATGCTATAGTGAGTAGATTTAGAGTGTTTAAGGAATGTTAAAGAAAATAAATGGAGTGGAACAGTGGAACAACAGCTTTAAAGAGAGGACAGAGATGAGGTTTATGCTCTTGGTGCTGGTTGGGTTCTTAGTGGAACACTTTAGATAAAACCGGGGAAACATAATGACGCCAAGGCACATTAGAAAACATCAGAATGTTGCTTTTACAGGGTAAAATCCCACCTCGTTGTCGTTCCTGCGTGTTTCACCACCTGACACAATAAAAATAGAACAATGATTATTGTGGACTTGCACATCATTCTACACTGACATTTCATTAACATCATGAAACTTACCAGTGCCTTTTCTCCATTTATATATGAAAACTGTGAGGCAACCGATGGCGAGGACAACTGAAGCGGCTGCTGCAATGAGGTTCAGCCACCAGAGATCTGGAAGATAATGGAGATATTTGGTTCTCATTCATACAACATAATAATTAATGAATCTGGATCTTATCCCCCAAACTGGTTACTATGGTTACTATGTAGAAAAAGGACTAATGGACTTTCAGGTTTTTAAAGGATTTTCCATTATAAATGTGCATGACTACCCTCTTTAGGCTGTAACCTGCCTATAATCATTATATGAGGAAGACCTCTTCATCATCAGGACAGGACTTTAGACGACTGCATTGGTTTAACTGGGAGAAATGGGACAGCCCATAACAGTCGATGATCTCATCGAATTCAGGTGATTCAAGTGAAATCATCACAAACCAACATGTTTTTCCTGTCGTGTTTCACCTCTTTATTTTAGCTTGTTCCTCTGGTTGTTCCTGTAGTAATTATCCACAACAAACCTTTTAAAATCAGCTTGGATCAGAAATATTTCACTGACAATTTAGTTCTAAGAAAAGTTTGTGTTATGGTTGATCATGTCTTTGTCGTAACAATGAATCTTACAGCGCTGCAAAGTTTATTTATCCAAACAGCTGCAGGACGTTCAAGCAGGACGTCCAAGGAGGACGTTCCAAGCGGGACGTTCCAAGCGGGACGTCCACCCTACAGGGGTTGAGTGGAGCCGAGGTTACTGATCCATCCTCTCCTGAACTGCTCAGTGAGCCTGACCATCGTCAAGGTAACGCTCAGTCAGATACCGTGGAGATGTAGGATGATCACTGGTCCGTCCATCCATCCATCCATCCATCCATCCATCCATCCATCCATCCATCCATCCATCCATCCATCCATCCACCCATCCATCCACCCATCCATCCATCCACCCATCCATCCATCCACCATCCATCCATCCATCCACCAGTGTAGCAGCATCATGGTCTCAGGTGCTGGGACCAATCAAGAACAATAGCAGCTGTTTGGGTTTTATTGAGCACGTAGCTCCTCATCTGCTGCTCATGCCACAAACGCAGCTTCCTTATTAATGCGGCGCCGTTTTAAAGGGAAATAAAAAAGGCTTTTAAGATTTACTGCCAGGGAGAATGGTTGCAACACAGACACAAACTACCAACACAGCAGGAACCAGAAAATTAAAAAAGCTAATGTTGTGTTACGGATGTTCTCTTACAGTTACCATCTGCAGAGGTTGTTGCTGGAGTGGTGGTGGTGGCTTCAGAAGAGAAGAGAAGAGACAAACCTGAGTAAACAGAGAAAGCCAACAACAGCAACATTTAAAAACATCATTCAGTGGGGAAAATGTGTCAGACACAAATCAAAAGTCTGGAATTAAACTTGCAACTGCAGCAATGACAAAACATGACTTTGAACAGTTGTGTGTGTGTGTCACGGGGTCCCAAACTACACAGAACATTTTAGAAGCTGTTCCCTCTCTGTTGGTCCAGATCAAAGTCTTTCACCATCAATTAATTTAGTTGAGAGAGCCAATGTTCCCTCTCAGGTGATGTGGAGAGAAGAAGCTTCCCTGGAGATGTTCCAGGATGCAGATGACTGAAAATAAAATCAACACAAACCAGAAACTAAAACACAAGTTATTGTTGAGTCGTTACCTTTGCTCTGAGAAATATGGTGGGTTGTTGGTGTTGCTGAGGTGGTTCCTGGAAATATTGATGCCGTAGTAGAGATGGTGGCTTCAGAACAGAGCAGAAGAGAAAAGAAGACAACACAACACAACACAACACAACACAACAGAAGCGAATGGAACACAACACAACACAACACAAGTGAATGGAACAGAACACAACAGAACAGAACACAATAGAACAGAACACAACAGAACACAACACAACAGAAGTGAATGGAACAGAAAACAACCAACAGAACACAACACAATAGAACAGAACACAACAGAAGTGAATGGAACAGAACAGAACACAACACAACAGAAGTGAATGGAACAGAACACAACACAACAGAAGTGAATGGAACACAACACAACACAACAGAAGTGAATGGAACAGAACACAACACAACAGAAGTGAACACAACACAACACAGCACAACAGAGGTGAATGGAACAGAACACAACATAACAGAAGTGAATGGAATAGAACACAACACAACACAAAAGAAGTGAATGGAACACAACACAAACAACAGAACACAACACAACAGAAGTGAATGGAACAGAACACAACACAACACAACAGAAGTGAATGGAATAGAACACAACACAACAGAAGTGAATGGAACAGAACACAACACAACATAACAGAAGTGAATGGAACAGAACACAACACAACAGAAGTGAATGGAACAGAACACAACACAACAGAAGTGAATGGAACAGAATACAACACAACACAACAGGAGTGAATGGAACAGAATACAACACAACAGAAGTGAATGGAATAGAACAAACACAAACACAAAAGAACACAACACAACAGAAGTGAATGGAATAGAACACAACACAACAGAAGTGAATGGAATAGAACACAACACAACAGAAAAGAACACAACACAACAGAAGTGAATGGAATAGAACACAACAGAAGTGAATGGAACACAACAGAATAGATCAGAACACAACACAACAAACATGAGAACAGAGACATGAGCAAACAGAGCAACAACAGCAGCAACACAATCTTCCTCACTGAAATGATCGTTGTGGTTCAAAGGTGAAGATGAAACTATGTGATGGGAATACTCACTGGGGACCACAGTCAGATCAATTGCAGCATCTGGACCTGTTTGTGATCCTAAGCTGTTAAACTGGCGACAGGTATAAAGACCTGAATCTTCACCTGTGAGGTTCTTGATGGTCAGAGAACAGTTCTCAGATAGACTCAGTCTGCCTGGTTTATAGATTTAATCTGTCCAAGATCAATCAGCTCGATTGCTGCTGATGGTGGATTACTGGGACTGAACAGCCATGTAGTATAGATACAATTCTTCTGATCCTTTATCAGGTGTTCACAGCTCAAAGTTACTTCTTGATGTTCAGTCAGATATTTTCTGTTGGCATCTGTGAAAAAAAGAACAAGAATCTGTTCACAGGTAGAAAATGTCTCTGTTTCTGTTCGTTTATTGTTAGACAATTAAAATGCTGCTATTTATTGGGAAGATTTAAATCTGTTTTCATTAGAACTCATTCTCACCTGAATATTGAAGCATGAATGTTAGAAATATAAAAGCATGAATCCATTTGAAGGCGACCATCATGTTATCGTTTCCTTTTCTTCTGGAACTTCTCTTCATTTGACTTCCTTTAGTGCTGAAACTGCAGCAGCTTTCTGTGGTTTCCACAGTGTCGCCTCCCTTTTGAACTGATGTTGAGAATTGTGAAGCTAATTTTCCAAAACAACTAGCAGAAGTTCGATTCATCTAACTTTTGTCCATCTGTGGTCAGCTTTTCATGACATCATTTCACACTTTTGAGAGAAAGAGGAAATATCAACATAGTTGCTGATGAAAACATTTAAGGTCTCGACAGATTTGAGTTCCTTTTTTCCCCCCAGTTTATTATTAATGTATTGAGTTTTGTGATGAATGTGGACAGCAGCGGAGCTGTGAGGAACTACTGAGAACTGTATCATTCCCTCATTCTCAGTATGGGCTCATCTTCATCTCCTGACCTGAACCGTCACGATGAAGCGCAGCTTCTCTTTTAATCAGTAACAACTTTCTAAGTGTCTCAACTGTAGAATCACCACAGGTGCTCCAGCATCAGAGGGGATGTTTGATTATGTAGAGCTAAAACTAGAGGCCTTCAGCCACCCAGAGGAAGGAGATTCTGCAGATAAGAGATTAAAGTGGCCCGGAAAGACCCGACCTACGTATCTGGAGTTCAGTGGAAGGTCAACTGTGAGGAGATCCAGCAACACGTTTAACGGAGGAGCACAGGACAATAAAACTTGGTCATCAGGGACCCAAGAAGACAGACAAAGGCCACGTCAGTGATCTACAGTTTATTTACAAAAATTTACACAGTGCACGTGCTATCAATGGTGACGCCAGTGAACAAAGTGCCAAGCCAAACCCAAGGAAGTGCTCCTCGGAACGGTGGTGACCTAAAACAAAAGGAACACAGTCAATCGCAGGAACGCTAATAATCAAAGCTCAGTTTTCCACGAGTACTGGCTGGTGCCGGCTGCTTAAGAGGCCTGCCAAAAGACCAGATTAGCTGCAGGTGTGGAGGCAGCCAGCACAACAGATGAGTCCCCCACGACCCCTAGTGGACAAACAGATCAGACACAGGATCATAACAGAACAGTTATCACAGTCATGAGGAAGAGTTCAGCCAGTCCATAAACAGCACGATGGAGTCCAGGGCAGAAGCTGAAGGAACTGCTCAGTAAAAGAGACCTCAGTGAAGAAGAAAATCACAAAAACAAGGAGCTTGATGTGTTTTTAGCAACTGCAGCCATGATAAGATCAGCAAAACCGCAGAGACACATTTAAAAAGGAAACACTGAACAACCTTTAAGTTCTGCTGAGTATCAGATGAGATGGTTCCTGCAGAGGGTGTTGAAAAAAAGTCACTTTCAATAACTTAGTTATTAACATGAGGCACGAGAAGATTCTCACCTGGTCACCAGCTGATGAAGAACAGGAGTGAAACTGACGCACAGTTCTGGAGCAGGAACCTTCTGTGGCGAACTGCAGACATGAATCTAGAACCCAAAAGCAGATACACACTACTGGCTTGAGTTGGAGCAAGGTTACATTTACGGTACTGTCAAAGATTTTGGAAAAAATACCAAGAGGCGCAGGCGGCAGAAGAAACAGGATGGAAGAGGAGCAGGCTGGGCGGCATGAACAGACAATGAGGACGATTAGATTAGCTCAGGAACCATGAAACAAACGAGAATCAAACTTCTGGGAGCCAGGCTAGACAGTTGTGAGACAGTTGTGGCTCCAGTTTTAATGAAGGTTTGTGTGCAGCATTTTCCCTTTAATCTACACACATTTAAGGGAAGCTGTGATCTGTTTAGCTAACTGTTAAACAAGTACTAATGAAGTAATCACAACAACAAAAAATACAGCTATAATAGTAACTAATATCACAAATTTCATCCTCTGTTGAATGGCAACCCTAAAATGAAGCGGAAAAATAGCTAAATTAGAGTTGTTTGATGCAGTACATGGATTAAAGACTGTCAACGTCCACAGAAATGCTGTTGTTTCAATATTTACATCCAGAGTGACTGAATTTATCTGAGTAAGGAGTTCATGGCTTACCATAAAGAGTGATGTCCAGAAAGCAGGCAGGAGTACGGAGGACAAAGATTAGTGTGAAACAGAAGCATTTAAGAGGAGACAGTGGCAGGAAATGTGCCATCTTTACCTTATTAGCGTAACCCTGGTAAGATGTGGCGATGAGCTTGATGATCTCCATGTAAGCCGCTTTATTGTGTTTGCTGCTGAGGAGTTTGCCCTCGTTGAAAAGACAGTCCACGGTGAGCAGGAGGTCTGGGAGGCGGTTGCACACCTGCCTCTTGCTGTCAGCTTCAACAGAATTAGGGTCCAGAGTGTGATTCTTAGAGCAGCCTGCAGCCTCTGGTGTTCTCCTTCCCTTTTAGGCCGGAGGCATGACCCCCCCAGTTCCGAGCTGAGTTCCCCCTCCCAGTTAGAGCTGAGTTATGTCCACTTCCAAAACCTCCTCGCTCCAGATTCTGGGTCCCTGTCCTGAACAGATCTGTTCCACCATCCCAGTCAGCTTTAGTTCTGTTTGCTCGGCTCCAGTCTGTTCCGAGTCTTGGGGATTGTTAGCAAATGATTAATGTTATCGTTACGTTATAATGACTGAAGAAGAAGACCGAAGACACGATGAATCAAATCAAGAAGTTCTTTATTATGTGAATACCGGTTCTTCCTCACAACCAGGAATTGACGTGTAAATTTGTGAAATGTAACAATTCTTAATTCTAGTTTCCAGTATTTTAGATTCAAAAACATCACACAGTTCAAATTCTGGTGATTAAACGTGCACCAGGACACATCCTAAATATCCGTCCTGTCACAGAGATCTTAATTACTACAGCTTCTTGAGGTCTGGTGTCTCTACTGTGTCCTTTTGTCCTTGAATAAGGTTTGGACGTTTCCAGACACCACCGGCCGTCTGACCTTTACCAGCCGTGGAATTGACAATAACAATGACAAGAATCACCAACAAATTACAAACAGCGATGACTGCCATCAGTCCCATACGTTCCAACACAATACCAACAGCGATGCCTAACATCAGTCCCTTATGGTTCACCAGATCTGAATAAAGAAAAGCAGCAACGCCTTCAGAGGGACGTTCAGGTATGAGGATCCAGGTGTAAATAATACTCACAGTTAAACAGTCTCTTCCACCAGGATGGCTGAAATGACAAAAATGAGCGTTATTAATGGACTGAGACAACTTCCTGCACAACCTTCATCAACATTTTGTGTTTACTTCAGGAATAGGAATGTTGAGACTTTTCTGGATCTGATTCCAGGCAACACTTACACATTTGCATACCATTTTGGAAACCCATCCCATGAGCTTGTTTCGTGTTTCAGAAGCCATGTAGTCAAGGAACTTTGTTCCAGATACTGAAGAGAGAAAGGAAGAAGTGTGTGTTATTGGAAAATCAACCTGAGCAGCTTTGAACTTTCACCTGATGATGGAAATCATGCAGACATGAACCAGTGGGAAACACTTAGTTTAGACTGAGGTGAAATAGTGTAAATGTAGTTTTGAATTAAAAGTCAAATGTAAATATAAATAACTTTAAACAGGCAAAGCAATTATATGTAAAACTGAAATTGGTAAACAAACATCACAATCACTAAAATACCAAATTACTCAAAAGTCTCTATAAACCACCTGACATTTGTCCATGTAGCAGAAAAATCACATTTTCTCCACTCTTATGTTAAACCGTTACCTTTGGCCTTTGACCCGATTATTTTGTTCATGCCTGGAATCATTATATAGTTAATCAGTGTTTAAAAGTTAGTGTAACGCTCATTAGAATCAAAGATAGAAGTTAATATAGGTGACATGAAAACATGTTCTCTTCTCATGAAGTATTCAAATCACAGATGCATTTTCAAGTCAAAATGATTCAATTCATGACATTTAGGTGCACTGTTACCCAAACAACAAAGCATGGGTGACAAGTGAAGGCCTGAAGGCCCTTTTGAACGAGAAGAAGAGGGCCTTCATTACTGGAGACCTTGCTGAGCTCAGCAGAGTACAGAAGGAACTGAAATGCAGTCTGAAGGAGAGTAAGGGTTAGGGTTAGGGTTAGGGTGAGGGTTAGGGTTAGGGTGAGGGTTAGGGTGAGGGTTAGGGTGAGGGTGAGGGTGGGGTGAGGGTGAGGGTTAGGTGGGGTGAGGGTGAGGGTGAGGGTGAGGTTAGGGTTAGGGTTAGGTGCCATGACCCAGTAGGGTGACAGAGGTCTTTCAGGTATGAGGATCCAGGTGTAAATAATACTCACAGTACAACAGTCTCATACACCAGGATGACTGAAATGACAAAAATGAGCGTTATTAATGGACTGAGACAACTTCCTGCACAACCTTCATCAACATTTTGTGTTTACTTCAGGAATAGGAATGTTGAAAGTTTTCTGGATCTGATTCCAGGCAACAGTTACACATTTGCATACCATTTTGGAAACCCATCCCATGAGCTTGTTTTTTGGTTCAGAAGGCACGTAGTCAAAGAACTTTGTTCCAGATGCTGAAGAGAGAAAGGAAGAAGTGTGTTATTGGAAAATCAACCTGAGCAGCTTTGAACTTTCACCTGATGATGGAAATCATGCAGACATGAACCAGTGGGAAACACTTAGTTTAGACTGAGGTCAAATAGTGTAAATGTAGTTTTGAATTAAAAGTCAAATGTAAATATAAATAACTTTAAACAAAACTGAAATTCGTAAACAAACATCACAATCAGTAAAATACCAAATTACTCAAAAGTCTCTATAAACCACCTGACATTTGTCCATGTAGCAGAAAAATCACATTTCCTCCACTCTTATGTTAAACCGTTACCTTTGGACTTTGACCTGATTATTTTGTTCATGCCTGGAATCATTATATAGTTAATCAGTGTTTAAAAGTTAGTGTAACGCTCATTAGAATCAAAGATAGAAGTTAAATATGGGTGACATGAAAACATGTTCTCTTCTCATGAAGTATTCAAATCACAGATACATTTTCAAGTCAAAAAGATTCAATTCATGACATTTAGGTGCACTGTTACCCAAACAACAAAGCATGGGTGACAAGTGAAGGCTCTGAAGGCCCTTTTGAAGGAGAAGAAGAGGGCCTTCATTACTGGAGACCTTGCTGAGCTCAGCAGAGTACAGAAGGAACTGAAATGCAATCTGAAAGAGAGTAAGGGTTAGGGTTAGGGTGAGGGTTAAGATTAAGATTAAGATGAACTTTATTCATCCCCGTGGGGAAATTGAATTATAGTAGCAGCGTATGCAGAGTAAAAAGACAGAATAAATACAGATCAGATTAGAATGTTATAAGCATATATACAGCATATATTATAAGCATATATACAGCATATATTATAAGCATATATACAGCATATATTATAAGCATATATATAATATATATACATAATATAATATATAGATATATTATAAGCATTATAAGCATATATACATAAATATAGAATAAATTAGAAATAAAATTACTACATGAACATTACAGTTATTGTTATTGGCTGGGTTTGGATGAGTTATACAGTTTGATGGCGGACGGCAGGAATGACTTCCTGTCCCGTTCCTTAGAGCAGCGAGGCTGCAGGAGTCTGCTGCTGAAGCTGCTTCTCAGGTTGTCTACTGTGTTATGGAGGGGGTGGGAGCGACTGTCCATGATTGTCTGCAGTTTCAACACCATCCTGTCCCTCACCACCTCGTCCAAGTTATCAAGTCTACAGCCAACAACAGACTCTGCCTTTTTGATGAGTTTGTTGAGTCTGTTGGCATCCTTTGCTTTAATGCCTGCACCCCAGCACACTACAGCAGAGAAGATGGTGCTAGCCATGACAGACTGGTAGAACATGTGGAGCATCCTGCTGCAAACACTGAAGGACCTGAGTCTCCTGAGGAAATAGAGTCTGCTCATGGCCTTCTTGTAGACAGCATCGGTGTTTGTGGACCACTCCAGTTTATTGTCCAGCTGAACACCCAGGAACCTGTAAGATGGGACTATTTCCACATCTTTCCCACTAATGCAGACTGGGGAGGGAGGGGACTTGCTTTTTCTGAAGTCCACCACCATCTCCTTCGTCTTGGTCACGTTGAGCTGCAGAAGGTTCTCCCTGCTCCACCTGACAAGACTCTCCACAGGGTCCCTGTATTCATCCTCCTGTCCATTCTCCCCACATCTGAGTACTTCTGGAGATGACATGTCTCAGAGTGGTACTGGAAGTCAGCTGTATAGGTGGTGAACAGAAAGAAGGAGAGCACAGTTCCTCGAGGAGCTCCTGTGTTGCTCATCAGGGGGTCGGACACACAGCTCCACAGCGAAGATTGTGGCATTCACCAATTTCTTCTTATCCTGGATTTATTCGTAGGTGAGAACAAATCCTACGAACACTCAGGAGTACTCTTACGCACATTTCAGTGCCGACATGTTGGCATGGTTGTGTTTTCTTCTCTTGTGCAGTTCAATAAAATTCAATATTACAATGATAATTCTGTCATATTTATTTATTTGTTTGTTTATTTCCTATTTTTGGTGATTTACGGAGAATTTTAAAATTACGTAAATGTGCCAATGACTTAACATTAATCAACCAAATTGGAAACCATGCCAAAACTGTCTTTTTATTTGATTTTATCTTGATTTATTTTATTAGGGGATCGAGGATATGCTCTGGTTGTTGACACCACTGACCAACCCTCAGACTCCACAGGAGTTTTATTCAATCAAATGCATGCGCGCAGTCGCTCCACCATTGAACGCACCATCGGCATGTTAAAGGGGCGCTGGATGTGGACACAGCCACAACCCCGTGAGGATGTGCGTCCTGACGCAATGATGGGGCCAGACTGCAGGCACGTGGTTCACGTTCGAGCGCGATTAATTGTCCGTTTGTGAATAAAATGCATTATTGTCACAATCCGAGCACAGCTTTTACACGTTTATTTTTTTTACATTCTTATTTTTTTTACATTCTCGTTGATTTCTTTAAGCGTGTTGGCTATAGTCATCAGGGTTGAGGCAATTTTATCAAGCGTGTTAGCCATCCTTTCTTGATTGTTCAACACGGCGTCAGAAATCAGGCGTGGAGAGGCAAGCTTTGGGCATTTCGCTTGGGCATTTGGCTGTTTTGCTCTGTCTACAGGGCCCTGCTGCAGTTCCTTTTTATGGGCATTAGTGGGCGGTGACTTATGCTAATCGTATGTTAATTAGACTCACCTGGCACGCGCTTTCAACTTACGAACAGATGGCATTCATCAATGTAAGAACACAGCTGCGAACAATTCTGGGGCTTACGAACGCGTTGATGAATCCGACGTAGGGTTTTCTTAAGAAACTTCTTAAGAACAACTTAAGAAAGAATCTAAGAAGATTCTTAAGAACATATTGGTGAATCTGGCCCATTATTATCCAGAGGAATATTGGGACAGCTGGGGGAGGGGGGGCTAGAATCAAACCTGTTGAAAAACTGGTTCAACTCATTAGCTTGGTCCACGTTCCCATCAGCTAAGCGTATTCCTTTCTTCTGGAAGCCAGTGATTGTTCTCATCCCACTCCAAACATCCCTGGTCTGGTTCCTCTCCAGTCTCTCCTCCAGCTTCTTCCTGTAGGCGTCCTTGCTCTCCTTCAGACTGCGTTTCAGTTCCTTCTGTACACTCCTGAGCTCAGCCGGGTCCCCAGCAGTGAAGGCCCTCTTCTTCTTATTCAAAAGGGCCTTCAGGTCACTTGTCACCCATGGTTTGTTGTTTGGGTAACAACGTACCTTCTTGGTGGGGACGGAGTTCTCAGTGCAGAACTTGATGTAGTCGGAAACAGTCTGTCAGTCCATCCAGGTCCTCACCATGTGGTTCACAGAGAGCAGACCAGTTGGTGGTCTCCAGGGCATCCCGCAGACAGTCCATGGCACCATCAGACCATTTCCTAACACTCCTCACAGTGACTGATTGCTGCTGAACCACAGGTGTGTATGATGGGGAGAGCAGCACGAGATTATGGTCAGACTTGCCTCCACCTGCAGTGGAGGTGTATGCACTGGTGACATTAGCATACAGTAAATCCAAAGTCTTCCTGTCTCTCGTGCTGCACTGGACATACTGGTGGAATGTAGGGAGGGTGGACTTAAGGGAGGCATGATTGAAGTCACCTGTGATGAGGATAAAGGCTCCGGGATGTTTAGTCTGCAGGTCAGCCGTGACAGAGTGAATAACGTCACAGGCCGTGTCCGCTTTACCGGTCGGAGGAATATAAACAGTGATGGCGATGACATTAGTAAACTCCCGTGGCAAATAGTATGGACGGAGTCCGATAGCAATAAGTTCCACGTCGGGACTGCACACGCGCTCTTTGATGTGAATATGCTCCGGGTTGCACCACCTGTTGCTAACGAACACGGCCAGTCCCCCTCCTTTCTTCTTACCGGCCGCGGTGGTGTCTCGGTCCGCTCGCACAGTGGTGAAACCAGCGATTGTCACATTAGAGTCCGGTATCAGTCCATGGAGCCATGTCTCCGTGAAACACATGATACTGGCCTCTCTGTACTCCCGCTGGGTCCGTGTGAGCGCCTCCAGCTCGTCCATCTTATTTGCCAGGGACCTGACATTCCCCGTGATGACCGCGGGGACGCAGGGTTTAAAACGTCGCCTCTTCATCCTCTGTTTAACTCCAGCCTTAGTCCCTCGTTGTTTCCTCCTCACCTCCTTAGGGATTTGGGGCTTCTCTCCGACCACGAAGGATGGTGGTCTTAGAGCCATCAGCTGGTCGCGTGTATAGACAATACCGCTCCGCTTCTTGGCACAGCTGATGGGGGCCGCGAATAACCCAAGCACCGCAAAACAGAGAAAAAAGTATTCGAGCCTCCAGAACATGGTGTCTGAATACTTCAGTTGAAAATGGAAAGAAAGAAAGTAAATCCAAATAGAAAAGAATGTAAACAAGTATAGAAGACACTACGAAAGTTTAAAAAAGAACAATTAAGTTTAGGGAGCTGCTACTACTGGCTACCGCCTGAGACAGCGCCATTTTACATTTGTAAATAGGTTAGGGTTAGGGTTAGGGTTAGAGTTAGAGTTAGGGTTAGGGTTAGGGTTAGGGTTAGGGTGAGGTGCCATGACCCAGTCGGGTGACAGAGGTCTTTCAGGTATGAGAATCCAGGTGTAAATAATACTCACAGTCAACCACTGCCTTCGTCGAGGATGGCTGAAATGACAAAAATGAGCGTTATTAATGGACTGAGACAACTTCCTGCACAACCTTCATCAACATTTTGTGTTTACTTCAGGAATAGGAATGTTGAGACTTTTCTGGATCTGATTCCAGGCAATATCGTTGCGGTTACACCTGAGGAGCCTGCCTTGATAGAACAGGGAGTCGACAGTGAGGCGGACGTTTCTAGGGAGCTCCTGTAATCTGCTCTCTACAATCACCAGATCAGGATCAAAGGTGTGATGCATCACCACCAGAATTACTGCTTTATTATCTGGAGACATAGAAAAGACCAGGGTGACTCAGGAAGGTAAGTTTCACTTTCACTTCTGCTTTAACAACTTTGAATCTTCATGTTACATTTAGTTCCATCACATTCACACTTAAGTTGCTACCTGGGAGTCCCTCCAGGGCCTCGTCAATGTCTGTTTTGATTCGAGACTTGACTGGACAGAAAACCAAATAATAATCTGCATCTTCCGGAATGTTCACTTCAGTGTGTCCAACACGTTTCATTTTGGAAACCCATTCCATGTGAGTGTTTTTTGTTTCAGAAGCCACGTAGACAAAGAACTTTGTTCCAGATACTGAAGAGAGAAAGGAAGAAGTGTGTTATTGGAAAATCAACCTGAGCAGCTTTGAACTTTCACCTGATGATGGAAATCATGCAGACATGAACCAGTGGGAAACACTTAGTTTAGACTGAGGTGAAACAGTGTAAATGTAGTTTTGAATTAAAAGTCAAATGTAAATATAAATAACTTTAAACAAGCAATGCAATTATATTTGAAATTCGTAAACAAACATCACAATCAGTAAAATACCAAATTACTCAAAAGTCTCTATAAGCCACCTGACATTTGTCCATGTAGCAGAAAAATCACATTTCCTCCACTCTTATGTTAAACCGTTACCTTTGGCCTTTGACCCGATTATTTTGTTCATGCCTGGAATCATTATATAGTTAATCAGTGTTTAAAAGTTAGTGTAACGCTCATTAGAATCAAAGATAGAAGTTAAATATAGGTGACATGAAAACATGTTCTCTTCTCATGAAGTATTCAAATCAGAGATACATTTTCAAGTCAAAATGATTCAATTCATGACATTTAGGTGCACTGTTACCCAAACAACAAAGCATGGGTGACAAGTGAAGGCCCTGAAGGCCTTTTGAACGAGAAGAAGAGGGTCTTCATTACTGGAGACCTTGCTGAGCTCAGCAGAGTACAGAAGGAACTGAAATGCAGTCTGAAGGAGAGTTAGGGTTAGGGTTAGGGTGAGGGTTAGGGTTAGGGTTAGGGTTAGGGTTAGGGTTAGGGTGAGGGTTAGGGTTAGGGTTAGGGTTAGGTGCCATGACCCAGTAGGGTGACAGAGGTCTTTCAGGTATGAGGATCCAGGTGTAAATAATACTCACAGTCAACCACTGCCTTCGTCCAGGATGGCTGATATGACAAAAATGAGCGTTATTAATGGACTGAGACAACTTCCTGCACAACCTTCATCAACATTTTGTGTTTACTTCAGGAATAGGAATGTTGAGACTTTTCTGGATCTGATTCCAGGCAATATCGTTGCGGTTACACCAGAGGAGCCTGCCTTGATGGAACAGGGAGTCGACAGTGAGGCGGACGTTTCTAGGGAGCTCCTGTAATCTGCTCTCTACAATCACCAGATCAGGATCAAAGGTGTGATGCATCACCACCAGAATTACTGCTTTATTATCTGGAGACATAGAAAAGACCAGGGTGACTCAGGAAGGTAAGTTTCACTTTCACTTCTGCTTTAACAACTTTGAATCTTCATGTTACATTTAGTTCCATCACATTCACACTTAAGTTGCTACCTGGGAGTCCCTCCAGGGCCTCGTCAATGTCTGTTTTGATTTGGGATTTGACTGGACAGAAAACCAAATAATAATCTGCATCTTCCGGAATGTTCACTTCAGTGTGTCCAACACGTTTCATTTTGGAAACCCATTCCATGTGAGCGTTTTTTGTTTCAGAAGCCACGTAGACAAAGAACTTTGTTCCAGATACTGAAGAGAGAAAGGAAGAAGTGTGTTATTGGAAAATCAACCTGAGCAGCTTTGAACTTTCACCTGATGATGGAAATCATGCAGACATGAACCAGTGGGAAACACTTAGTTTAGACTGAGGTGAAATAGTGTAAATGTAGTTTTGAATTAAAAGTCAAATGTAAATATAAATAACTTTAAACAAGCAATGCAATTATTTGTAAAACTGAAATTGGTCCACAAACATCACAATCACCAAATTACCAAATTGTTCAAAAGTCTCTATAAGCCACCTGACATTTGTCCATGTAGCAGAAAAATCACATTTCCTCCACTCTTATGTTAAACCGGTACCTTTGGCCTTTGACCCGATTATTTTGTTCATGTCTGGAATCATTATATAGTTAATCAGTGTTTAAAAGTTAGTGTAACGCTCATTAGAATCAAAGATAGAAGTTAAATATAGGTGACATGAAAACATGTTCTCTTCTCATGAAGTATTCAAATCACAGATACATTTTCAAGTCAAAATGATTCAATTCATAACATTTAGGTGCACTGTTACCCAAACAACAAAGCATGGGTGACAAGTGAAGGCTCTGAAGGCCCTTTTGAACGAGAAGAAGAGGGCCTTCATTACTGGAGACCTTGCTGAGCCCAGCAGAGTACAGAAGGAACTGATATGCAGTCTGAAGGAGAGTTAGGGGTTAAGGTTAGGGTTAGGGTTAGGTGCCATGACGCAGTAGGGTGACAGAGGTCTTTCAGGTATGAGGATCCAGGTGTAAATAATACTCACAGTTAAACGGTCTCTTCCTCCAGGATGGCTGAAATGACAAAAACGAGTGTTATTAATGGACTGAGACAACTTCCTGCACAACCTCCATCAACATTTTGTGTTTACTTCAGGAATAGGAATGTTGAAAGTTTTTGGGATCTTATTCCAGGCAACACTTACACATTTACATACCATTTTGTAAACCCATCCCATGAGCTTGTTTTTTGGTTCAGAAGCCACGTAGTCAAAGAACTTTGTTCCAGATACTGAAGAGAGAAAGGAAGAAGTGTGTTATTGGAAAACCTGAGCAGCTTTGAACTTTCACCTGATGATGGAAATCATGCAGACATGAACCAGTGGGAAACACTTAGTTTAGACCAGCGCTTCTCAAATAGTGGGGCGGCCTGCCAGGGGGGGCGCATGTGACCCCGGAGAACATGTTGTTGTTTTTTTTGCCGTACTAGAATAAAGTGTAATTGCACATCCCGCGCGCACACACCACAGAGCAAGAGATAGGAAGTGCAGTGAACAAACCACCAAGAGACAGCACGAAAAAATACTTAACAGTGATGAAAAGAAAGGTGGAGAGAGACGGAGATAATGAGACAAACGAAAGTCTCCCGAAAGCTAAGACGAGGAAATCTGACGAAGCGTATATAGCGCTTGGCTTCACTGCGACTACGGTGGGAGACGAGGAAAGACCGGTGTGTTTACTGTGTCTAAAAATGTTGGCAGGACAGCATGAAGCCAAATAAATGAAGGCGTCACTTAAAGACATTACACCCCAGTTACGCTGATCAGCCGCTTGAGTTTTTTTGGCAAAAACGTGCCGAATATTGGCAACAATCATCCCGCTTTGGTCTATATTTCTTTCTTTTTTTGTTTTCTTTAATATTAATAAGGATACAATGTTATGCAGAGGTGTACTTATAACAATTTCATAGACAAATGATACTAATTATAGTCACGGCGGGGGGGGGGGGCGCAAAATTTTTCTTCTTCCTAGGCGGGGCGTAACAGAAAATAATTGAGAAGCACTGGTTTAGACTGAGGTGAAATAGTGTAAATGTAGTTTTGAATTAGAAGTCAAATGTAAATATAAATAACTTTAAACAGGCAAAGCAATTATATGTAAAACTGAAATTGGTCCACAAACATCACAATCAGTAAAATACCAAATTACTTAAAAGTCTCTATAAACCACCTGACATTTGTCCATGTAGCAGAAAAATCACATTTCCTCCACTCTTATGTTAAACCATTACCTTTGGCCTTTGACCCGATTATTTTGTTCATGCCTGGAATCATTATATAGTTAATCAGTGTTTAAAAGTTAGTGTAACACTCATTAGAATCAAAGATAGAAGTTAAATATAGGTGACATGAAAACATGTTCTCTTCTCATGAAGTATTCAAATCACAGATACATTTTCAAGTCAAACTGATTCAATTCATGACATTTAGGTGCACTGTTACCCAAACAACAAAGCATGGGTGACAAGTGAAGGCCCTGAAGGCCCTTTTGAAGGAGAAGAAGAGGGCCTTCATTACTGGAGACCCGCTGAGCTCAGCAGAGTACAGAAGGAACTGAAATGCAGTCTGAAGGAGAGTTAGGGTGAGGGTTAGGGTGAGGGTTAGGGTGAGGGGGGGTAGGGTTAGGGTGAGGGTTAGGGTGAGGGTGAGGGTGAGGGTGAGGGTTAGAGTTAGGGTTAGGGTTAGGGTTAGGGTTAGGGGTTAGGGTGAGGGTGAGGGTGAGGGTTAGAGTTAGGGTTAGGGTTAGGGGTTAGGGTGACGGTGACGGTGAGGGTGAGGGTTAGGGTTAGTGTTAGGGTTAGGGGTAGGGTTAGGGTTAGGGGTTAGGGTTAGGGTTAGGGTTAGGGTGAGGGTGAGGGTTAGGTGCCATGACCCAGTAGGGTGACAGAGGTCTTTCAGGTATGAGGATCCAGGTGTAAATAATACTGTAAAGCCAAACCCCTGGTTACCTGCTTGGCACTTTAGTGGTTCCTGGTGGTGGGTAAGTGTAATTGCAGGTATGATAGGGAAAGGTTCGTGACGTCACCACGCAGAGGCGTGCCTTCCTCACTTGCAAGGTGTTTCCAATTGTCCTAATTCCCAAGTTAGAAAAGCAGTGAGACAATTCTCGAGGTGTTTGCTCGCAAGATCGGGAGGGACAGTTGGTAAGCACCATTTTAATTTGTTTTAAGCCTTAAATTTCAGTGTGTCGGAAGGAAGACGTGATACTGTATTGTGACTGCGCTGATTGTTGTGTTAAGAACGTTCACTTTCACAAACAGCACTGTCTACAATTAGGATGTTGGTTACATTATTGCGACTTTGCACATTTATATTTGTAACTATTGGGTTTTATGTGTAATATGTCTGAATTTCTTAAATATGTTCATTTCTTTATTAAGCAATTTCATATGTTTATATTTTTCTTTTCTATTTCAAGGTTTTTTACCTATTGGCCACCGGGCTACCTGCTGTGGTCTTGGGCTGTCTGTAAACTAAAAGTCACCCTGATGAAAATGTTATAATAAAGGGAAAAAGAAAACGGAAACCCAGACTGTTGGCTCTGAGTGAAACCCTACTAAACCTTCAATTTTGCAATTCCCTTCAAGTGGGAAAATAAGGGCAAATAAAAGAGGAAAGGAAAACCTTTACCCCCAAAAATAACTTGACAAATACTCACAGTTAAACGGTCTCTTCCACCAGGATGGCTGAAATGACAAAAATGAGCGTTATTAATGGACTGAGACAACTTCCTGCACAACCTTCATCAACATTTTGTGTTTACTTCAGGAATAGGAATGTTGAGACTTTTCTGGATCTGATTCCAGGCAATATCGTTGCGGTTACACCCGAGGAGCCTGCCTTGATAGAACAGGGAGTCGACAGTGAGGCGGACGTTTCTAGGGAGCTCCTGTAATCTGCTCTCTACAATCATCAGATCAGGATCAAAGGTGTGATGCATCACCACCAGAATTACTGCTTTATTATCTGGAGACATAGAAAAGACCAGGGTGACTCAGCAAGGTAAGTTTCACTTTCACTTCTGCTTTAACAACTTTGAATCTTCATGTTACATTTAGTTCCATCACATTCACACTTAAGTTGCTACCTGGGAGTCCCTCCAGGGCCTCGTCAATGTCTGTTTTGATTTGGGATTTGACTGGACAGAAAACCAAATAATAATCTGCATCTTCCGGAATGTTCACTTCAGTGTGTCCAACACGTTTCATTTTGGAAACCCATTCCATGTGAGCGTTTTTTGTTTCAGAAGCCACGCAGACAAAGAACTTTGTTCCAGATACTGAAGAGAGAAAGGAAGAAGTGTGTATTGGAAAATCAACCTGAGCAGCTTTGAACTTTCACCTGATGATGGAAATCATGCAGACATGAACCAGTGGGAAACACTTAGTTTAGACTGAGGTGAAACAGTGTAAATGTAGTTTTGAATTAAAAGTCAAATGTAAATATAAATAACTTTAAACAAGCAATGCAATTATTTGTAAAACTGAAATTGGTCCACAAACATCACAATCACTAAAATACCAAATTACTCAAAAGTCTCTACCACCTGACATTTGTCCATGTAGCAGAAAAATCACATTTCCTCCTCCACTCTTATGTTAAACCGGTACCTTTGGCCTTTGACCCGATTACTTTGTTCATGCCTGGAATCATTATATAGTTAATCAGTGTTTAAAAGTTAGTGTAACGCTCATTACAATCAAAGATAGAAGTTAAATATAGGTGACATGAAAACATGTTCTCTTCTCATGAAGTATTCAAATCACAGATACATTTTCAAGTCAGAATGATTCAATTCATGACATTTAATGCACATCGTTTAAAACCTTATGAGCTGAAAGGGTTTCCTCACCAAGATTCTCCATGTCTCTGTTGGGGAAAGAAAAGACGCAATCAGTTCAGAAAAGGAACAAAACCAAGACTTTTGAGCTCCCAAAACTACCTGTAAATAATTCACCAGTGAGATTGCGACTGAAAAAGCTTAGACTGGCAAAGAAAATAGGAGCAATGATCAGAGGGCAGGATCCCTGAAACCAAGATTCAAAAACAGAAAGTAAGTTTTCTGCAAGTGACCTCGCCCAAGACGACCAAAGTGAGGTCCGGCAGGGTCTCCTGCCCTCAGTCATGTCTTAGTCACACATAAGAATTATCAAATCAATCTTAATAATCTGATTTCTTTCGGATCGAAGTAAATTAATTTAACGCTTACTTTGTTTACGAATGACTTTCTGTACTCACGCAACACGAATCCACGTTTGATCTCTGCAGAGGACCCTTTCACTTTCGTTTTGACGGCTGGAGGCGCGTTCGGCACCACAGAGAAGAGGAGCGGCCAGCGAATCAGAGGTGACGCGTTGAAACGCGTTTAAAACAGGATAAAGTTAAACAATTACATCTACTGGAAGACAGGCGATGTTTGGATGGCCATGCCATTACCGCCAGGGGAGAAAAACAATCTTAATTTTGTATTTTATGAAAAAAGCTGTAATTTATGCTACTGCCAGAAGAGGGAACCAGATATCCTTTTGGTAATTAATCTAAATCTAATAGAATAGTGTAAATAAAGCTCCTGGTTTGAACACAGGAAACAAATGTTCACACAGTTCACACAATCGTGACGTAATCAGGACGATTTATTTGTGTTTAACGTTTTATAGCAAAATCCATCAAACAGTTGATTAAAGTCAACCTTTGACAGTTGTGGCTCCAGTTTTAATGAAGGTTTGTGTGCAGCATTTTCCCTTTAATCTACACACATTTAAGGGAAGCTGTGACCTGTTTAGCTAACTGTTAAACAAGTACTAATGAAGTAATCACAACAACAAAAAATACAGCTATAATAGTAACTAAAATCACAAATTTCATCCTCTGTTGAATGGCAACCCTAAAATGAAGTGGAAAAATAGCGAAATTAGAGTTGTTTGATGCAGTACATGGATTTAAGACTGTCAACATCCAACGCCTTCAGGGGTCTTTCAGGTATGAGGATCCAGGTGTAAATAATACTCACAGTTAAACGGTCTCATCCTCCAGGATGGCTGAA
This sequence comes from Takifugu flavidus, assembly GCF_003711565.1. Classification (NCBI taxonomy): domain Eukaryota; kingdom Metazoa; phylum Chordata; class Actinopteri; order Tetraodontiformes; family Tetraodontidae; genus Takifugu; species Takifugu flavidus. Next base: position 42,744 of record NW_026621919.1, on the reverse strand, counting down.
ATGACAAAAATGAGTGTTATTAATGGACTGAGACAACTTCCTGCACAACCTTCATCAACATTTTGTGTTTACTTCAGGAATAGGAATGTTGAAAGTTGGATCTTATTCCAGGCAATATCGTTGCGGTTACACCCGAGGAGCCTGCCTTGATAGAACAGGGAGTCGACAGTGAGGCGGACGTTTCTAGGGAGCTCCTGTAATCTGCTCTCTGCAATCACCAGATCAGGATCAAAGGTGTGATGCATCACCACCAGAATTACTGCTTTATTATCTGGAGACATAGAAAAGACCAGGGTGACTCAGCAAGGTAAGTTTCACTTTCACTTCTGCTTTAACAACTTTGAATCTTCATGTTACATTTAGTTCCATCACATTCACACTTAAGTTGCTACCTGGGAGTCCCTCCAGGGCCTCGTCAATGTCTGTTTTGATTCGGGATTTGACTGGACATGTGGGAATGTGTATTTCTACATGTGTGTTGATTTTGCTGCTGCCCAGAAATCACACAGAAAAAAAAATAAAGTAGACCATTAAATTATAGCTTAGTAAGTGTTCTTGTTTTACAGTGTAATCCCTCATATTGAACAACACTAAAAAACAAAGTAGTTGGGCCTACGTTCCATGATACTTTTAGATGTTATTTATGTCATAGTTCACTTTAGACAGAAACGTACCATGACCATCTTGCCGTCCTTGATCTCTCTGACGAACGTGGTCTCTTTGCCGTCCCACTTTTGGACGTGGACCAACTTGTCTCCCTCCAGAGACACTGTAGACTGAGAGACACAACACATGGTGACCGTACTGAAAAGTGTGGCCAATTAATCTTGATTACTCCAGAATATGCCGATCTGAGATGATTGAAAGTGTTTGTTCTTACTTTACAGTTCCTGTCGTCGGCGGTGGTTTCATCAAACTCCTCCCCCAGCTTGAAGGAGATCTCTGTGTTTTTGAAGGTGCTCTGGGTGCGAACCACCACCTTATCGCCCTCCAGGCTGATGATGACGGTCGGTTTGGTCACGTTCCCGACCTGTCGGGTGGCGAAGCCCACGCCTGGGACATGACATATGAAGCACATTTCAACACTGAGATCAAAGAAAAAGAGCAAAGATAGAAGCACATTACTGACCGAGGGCTTTCATGTAATCATCAAAGTTCTCGCTCTCCACCAGTTTCCAGGTTGCACAGAAGGCGTCGACCATGGTGATGGTTTTTCAGAGACCAAGTATTCTGAAGAGCCCAGTGAGTGAGCTGCGGTCGTTCAAGTTTCCCCCCAGTGTGTTATTATTCCGCGCCTTATTATTATGCATGCAGGTGGGCAGGCCCACGGGTCCCATTGGCTCAGGAGATTTTTGCTCTGTTCCTTATTGGACGGTTAAATTGGGTCACGGTCCTACTGACCCGTAGAGAGGTGGGGCAAAGCTAAATTAGCTCATTTGTATGCGCGATGATGTAATTACTCTAATTCCTGCAGCCAGCTCAGGTTGATGTGGTGCTAAAAAGGAGAAATTCTCCATTTTAAAGATGACCCCAAAAAAATCCAACTACAACAATGAAAAGCATGTTATAATGATGCTACCGGCAGAAGAGTAGTCTTCAAATCCCCATGAATCATTTCCTCATGTCCCGGCCCCCCCTCTCCAGTCAGCCCGGTGCCACCCGATCGGAATGTGTCCTGTTGGGGGTCGTCGGTGAAGCAGAATCACTTTGTTTGACAGCTCTTTGTCCTGAGTTGCATTACTGACCCCACCACCACCACCACTGCAATTACTTCATGCTTCACATGCACGGTAACGACTGTCCTTAAGTGTGTGTGTGAGAGTGTGTGCATGTGTAAATTCCGCTTTCTCACACAAAGTCAGTGTTTATGGAGGTACGCACAGACACAGATGAGTGATTGTGACTCTTGATTGGGCAGTTTATGGTCGTTCATTTAAGTTGGACTCAGGGGAGGTTTTTTGATAAACTGTCATGAGCATTAAGCTTGGAGCTGATGTTGTGTTTTAAAGGTTGACCTGTTTTTTTTGTGGAGCAGCTTCTGACACACTGGGATTGTCAGTATTTCCAAAAGTCTCCTTCCGGTTAGTTTTTTAATTCTATTTGTAATGCATCATAAAAGTAATTTTAAAATACCACTGACCGAGCTGCCAAATTCAAAATCTTGTTTTGGTTTAGTTTTGAGGAAATATACTTCAAATCTGCACCTCTTGTCATTTTCTTTTTAGCACCTTTGTTTTTTGAAGGATCTCCTGTTGATTCACTTCTTTTGAACAACTTCATTTCCTCTGTACTTCATCTGAGAACAGGGCATGCAGACATTAATCATACCTGTAGGCTGGAGCTCTACTCAGCAACAACAGCTGCTGTCTGCAAACCTGCATCGGTGAAGGAGCTCTGGTGCCCCCTGCTGGTCGGTGGCAGAAGTGCCTCCTAATTTTGGGTTGAATTAAAACGTCCCCCATATTAATAACACCAATTGTACAAATAATACTTTAAAGTTTTCACCACTGAGTTGACTCCGAGAAACATTGTTTGAAATAGCTTTTAATTTCATACTTACAGTAAACACACTTTGTTATTTAATGCTACAAAACCAAAGCTGTCATTGAAAAGAAAAAAGGAAGAAAATGAAAAAAGTATCAAAACGATTAAAAATGAATGAAATTCAATTAAATATGCAGCCTCCTATTTGCTCATCAACCAAAATATGCTTCTAAATGAAACATATTTGGACTACATTTACTTATTTAACAGGTAATACAATATAGGAATTAAAACATTTCTTAACAAAAAACCTCTGCACATACAAGAACAAATAAACCAAATAAAAACAGACAAACAAAAAAAACAAGTTCTTGGCTGCTATTATTTGAGCTGTGATAGTTGTGTTGGTGCTGACATGGTCACAGTGCTGTAGGTCACATTGGGATCACCTTCATCACCAAAAACCTGAAGAAATAAAATGAAACAGAATTGACAACCAGACAAACTGATTCTTTTTTGTTTGAACTCCTGTCGGTCACTGTTAAGTTAACATCATGAAACTTACCAGTGCCTTTTCTCCGTTTATATATGAAAACTGTGAGGCAACCGATGGTGAGGACAACTGAAGCGGCTGCTGCAAAGAGGTTCCACCAACACGGATCTGGAAGATAATGGAGATATTTGGTTCTCATTCATACAACATAATAATTAATGAATCTGGATCTTATCCCCCAAACTGGTTACTATGTAGAAAAAGGACTAATGGACTTTAAGGTTATTAAAGGATTTTCCATTATAAATGTGCATGACTCCCCTCTTTAGGCTGTAACCTGCCTATAATCATTATATGAGGAAGACCTCTTCATCATCAGGACAGGACTTTAGACGACTGCATTGGTTTAACTGGGAGAAATGGGACAGCCCATAACAGTCGATGATCTCATCGAATTCAGGTGATTCAAGTGAAATCACCACAAACCAACATGTGTTGTTTTTCTTGTTGTGTTTCACCTCTTTATTTTAGCTTGTTCCTCTGGTTGTTCCTGTAGTAATTATCCACAACAAACCTTTTAAAATCACCTTGGATCAGAAATATTTCACTGACAATTTAGTTCTAAGAAAAGTTTGTGTTATGGTTGATCATGTCTTTGTTGTAACAATGAATCTTACAGCGCTGCAAAGTTTATTTATCCAAACAGCTGCAGGACGTCCAAGCAGGACGTTCCAAGCGGGACGTCCACCCTACAGGGGTTGAGTGGGGTCGAGGTTACTGATCCATCCTCTCCTGAACTGCTCAGTGAGCCTGACCATCGTCAAGGTAACGCTCAGTCAGATACCGTGGAGATGTAGGATGATCACTGGTCCATCCATCCATCCATCCACCCGTCCATCCATCCACCCACCCATCCATCCATCCACCCATCCACCCATCCATCCATCCATCCATCCTTCCATCTATCCATCCACCCACCAGTGTAGCAGCATCATGGTCTCAGGTGCTGGGACCAGTCAAGAACAATAGCAGCTGTTTGGGTTTTATTGAGCACGTAGCTCCTCATCTGCTGCTCATGCCACAAACGCAGCTTCCTTATTAATGCGGCACCGTTTTAAAGGGAAATTTTAAAAAAGCTTTTAAGATTTACTGCCAGGGAGAATGGTTGCAACACAGACACAAACTACCAACACAGCAGGAACCAGAAAATTGAAAAAGCGAATGTTGTGTTACGGATGTTCTCTTACAGGTACCATCTGCGCAGGTTGTTGCTGGAGTGGTGGTGGTGGCGGCTTCAGAAGAGAAGAGAAGAGACAAACCTGAGTAAACAGAGAAAGCCAACAACAGCAACATTTAAAAACATCATTCAGTGGAGAAAATGTGTCAGACACAAATCAAAATCATAAGATGGAATTAAACTTGCAACTGCAGCAATGACAAAACATGACTTTGAACAGTTGTGTTTGTGTGTCACGGGGTCCCAAACGACACAGAACATTTTAGAAGCTGTTCCCTCTCTGTTGGTCCAGATCAAAGTCTTTCACCATCAATTAATTTAGTTGAGAGAGCCAATGTTCCCTCTCAGGTGATGTGGAGAGAAGAAGCTTCCCTGGAGATGTTCCAGGATGCAGATGACTGAAAATAAAATCAACACAACCAGAAACTAAAACACAAGTTATTGTTGAGTCGTTACCTTTGCTCTGAGAAATATGGTGGGTTGTTGGTGTTGCTGAGGTGGTTCCTGGAAATATTGATGCCGTAGTAGTGATGGTGGCTTCAGAACAGAGCGGAACACAACACAACACAACAGAAGTGAATGGAACACAACACAACAGAAGTGAATGGAACAGAACAAAACACAACACAACAGAAGTGAATGGAACAGAACACAACAGAAGTGAAGAACAGAACACAACACAATAGAACAGAACACAACAGAACAGAAGTGAATGGAAAAGAACACAACACAACAGAAGTGAATGGAACAGAACACAACACAATAGAACACAACACAACAGAAGTGAATGGAAAAGAACACAACACAACAGAAGTGAATGGAACAGAACACAACACAATAGAACACAACACAACAGAAGTGAATGGAAAAGAACACAACACAACAGAAGTGAATGGAACAGAACACAACACAATAGAACACAACACAACAGAAGTGAATGGAAAAGAACACAACACAACAGAAGCGAATGGAACACAACACAACACAACAGAAGTGAATGGAACAGAACACAACAGAATAGACCAGAACAGATCAGAACACAACACAACACAACAAACATGAGAACAGAGACATGAGCAAACAGAGCAACAACAGCAGCAACACAATCTTCCTCACTGAAATGATCGTTGTGGTTCAGGTGAAGATGAAACTATGTGATGGGAATACTCACTGGGGACCACAGTCAGATCAATTACAGCATCTGGACCTGTTTGTAATCCTGAGCTGTTAAACTGGCGACAGGTATAAAGACCTGAATCTTCACCTCTGAGGTTCTTGATGATCAGAGAACAGTTCTCAGATAGACTCAGTCTGCCTGGTTTATGAGAGTTAATCTGTCCAAGAGTAATCAGCTCGATTACTGTTGATGGTGGATAAGTGAACAGCCATGTAGTATTGATACAATTCTTCTGATCCTTTATCAGGTTTTCACAGCTCAAAGTTACTTCTTGATGTGCAGTCAGATATTTTCTGTTGGCATCTGTGAAAAAAAGAACAACAATCTGTTCACAGGTAGAAAATGTCTCTGTTTCTGTTCATTTATTGTTAGACAATTAAAATGCTGCTATTTATCCGGAAGATTTCAATCTGTTTTCATTAGAACTCATTCTCACCTGAATATTGAAGCATGAATGTTAGAAATATAAAAGCATGAATCCATTTGAAGGCGACCATCATGTTATCGTTTCCTTTTCTTCTGGAACTTCTCTTCATTTGACTTCCTTTAGTGCTGAAACTGCAGCAGCTTTCTGTGGTTTCCAGTGTCGCCTCCCTTTTGAACTGATGTTGAGAATTGTGAAGCTAATTTTCCGAAACAACTAGCAGAAGTTCGATTCATCTAATTTGTGTCCATCTGTGGTCAGCTTTTCAGGACATAATTTCACACTTTTTTTTTATACAAACTTTCTTTATTGATGTTTTTCACAGATAGGGAATCAAAAACATTGGTATAGCAGTATAACAAATTTCCAATAGTAAAAAAAAAAATATATATATATATATATATTATATATATATATATAATATTATATGTATACACACATACACAGACGCACATATACATACCCATATATAGAAAAATAAATAACAAAATGATAAAGGTGAAAATGAAGGAAAACCACATACGAGACTGTTCAAAAGTAAATGGTTAAATAAATTAAATAAAATTAATGGGGAGGGGGTGGGGGGGGGGGGGTTGGGGCTCAGTCAGGTTCTGCTACAATGGTCAGAGAGTCGATGTGCGTGATGAAGGGCTGCCATATCTTATAAAAACTGCTCAGGGACCCTTTGAGGGAGAACCTCATTTTCTCCAGTGTAAGACATTGCAGCACATTCTGAATCCATTTATTATGGGTTGGGGGGGAAACGTGGGACCATTTTAAAAGAATAAGTCTTCGGGCAAGCAATGTAGTGAATGCAATGATCTTATTTGTGGACTTAGGCACAGTGTGTGGCGAGTATAATCCAAAGAGGGCAGCAAGGGGTTCGAACAGGATGGTTTGACCTGTTATTTTACTAATTGTTTCAAATATTGCTGTCCAGAATTCAGATAATTTAGGGCACGACAAAAACATATGAACGAGATCGGCAGGGGCTTGCCCACATCTGTTGCATGAATCTGTTCTGTCAGGATAGATTTTGGCCAGCTTGGCATTAGTGAGATAGGCTCTATGCAAAATTTTACATTGTAGAAGGCTATGCCTCGCACAAATAGAGGACGAGTGGATATTTTTTAATATCTTTTCCCATTGCTCATCATGCAAGGGAGCTCCAAGGTCCTGGCCCCAAGCGACTCTTAGCGAAGTCAGTTGATGGGGAGACAGAGTATAAATTTGCTTGTATGTGATCCCTATGAGTCCTTTCTTCCTGGTGTTAAGGGTTAAGAATTGGTCAATAAGAGAGTTCGGGGGTCCGTTGGGAAACTGGGGAAAACAAGATTTCACAAAATGTCTTATTTGAAAAAAACGAAAGAGGTGAGAGTTTGGTAACTTTGCTGCCAAATCGGTAAATGAAGCAAAAACACCATTAATAAAAAGGTCATTAAGCGTTGCTAAGCCCCTCTCAGACCAGGTACGAAAGGCAAGATCAGAGCATGAAGGAACGAAAAGGTGGTTACGAAATATAGGGGATAAACTTGATTGGGTGTGGAGGCCAAAAGTTTTTCTAAACTGGTTCCAAATCATCAGTGTGTTGGTTACAATTGGATTGGGGCTGACCTGTTTAACTAACAGTGGTAGTTGGGAGCATACTACAGACCAGAGGCAAAAACATGAGGAGGAAATTTCAAGCAGGGCCCATTGTGGGCATTCAGATACAGCTTTACCAGTGTTCCAGTGAAGAAGATTATTGATGTTACAAACCCAGTAATAATAACGGAAGTCTGGGAGCACTAAACCTCCCAGGGGTTTAGGAAGGCGGAGAGCTGAGCGACCAATTCGTGCCCGTTTATTGCACCAGAGAAAGGAACTAATCAGCTGGTCAAGTTTTGAAAAGAATGATTTCCTGATAAAGACTGGTATATGTTGAAAAAGATAGAGGAACTGAGGGAGTATTGACATTTTTATTAGGTTGGCACGGCCGATCAAAGAGAGGGGGAGAGAGGACCATCTGGCAAGGTCTGATTTGCAACGTTCGATTAATGGGATATAATTTTTGGCAAATAGTTCAGAAAATGATCTTGTCACTAAAATTCCCAAGTATTTAAAACCGTCTGAGGCCTTCCTAAAGGGTAGGAGACCTTGTGGTAAAAGGTCGGCAGCTGAATTAATTGGTATGTAGTCACTTTTTCCAAAATTGAGTTTGTAACCAGAGTATTTGCCAAATTTTTCAAAAATATCTAAAGTTACAGGGAGACTGGAGGTAGGGTTGGACATGTACAGTAAAAGATCATCAGCATAAAAAGAGATTTTGTGAAGCTGTCCATGACGAGTGATACCCTCAAACCCGTTCTCGCTACGCAACCATATGGCCAGAGGTTCGACTGCCAGGGCGAACAAAAGCGGGGAAAGGGGGCAACCCTGTCGAGTGCCCCTGTGCAGGGAGAATTGGCGTGATCTAACCCCATTAGTGCTGACAGAGGCAAGGGGAGAAGTGTAAAGTAGTTTAATCCAATCAACAAAGTCAGGGCTGAGGCCAAATTTGTTAAGGGTAAAAAAGAGGTATTTCCACTCTACGCGGTCGAACGCTTTTTCAGCGTCTAAGGACAAAACTAGTTCAGGAGAGTCAGTAGGGGGAGAGTAGAGAACATTAAGTAATCTGCGTGTGTTTGAGGATGAATGCCTCCCTAAAATAAAGCCAGTCTGGTCAGGATTGATTGGGCCGAAATTACTCTCTGGAGACGGCTGGCTAAGACTTTCGCCAGTATCTTAAAATCTACATTTAAAAGGGAAATTGGTCTATAACTGCTACATAGAAGTGGATCTTTGTCCTTTTTCAATAGGAGTGTGATTGAAGCCTCTGACATTGTGGGAGGTAGGAGTCCTTTTGCCCGAGCATCATTGAAAACCCTAACTAGAGTTGGGGCAATAGCTTCGGAGTAGGTTTTGTAGAACTCCGTAGTGAAACCATCAGGTCCTGGTGACTTATTACTCTGTAGAGAACTTATTGCATCTTTGACCTCAGAGATCGTGATTGGAGCACCTAACTTGGTCGCAGTCGTTGGGTCAAGTTGAGGGTATGCGAGCATGTCGAGAGGGTTTGGGTCATCCCAATCGCATAGAGAGGTTTCGGAAGAGTACAGAGAGGTTTTGAGAGAAAGAGGAAATATCAACATAGTTGCTGATGAAAACATTTAAGGTTTCGACAGATTTAAGTTCCTTTCCCCCCCCCCCAGTTTATTAGATGTATTGAGTTTTGTGATGAATGTGGACAGCAGCGGAGCTGTGAGGAGCTACTGAGAACTGTATCATTCCCTCATTCTCAGTATGGGCTCATCTTCATCTCCTGACCTGAACCGTCACGATGAAGCGCAGCTTCTCCTTTTAATCAGTAACAACTTTCTAAGTGACTCAACTGTAGAATCACCACAGGTGCTCCAGCATCAGACGGGATGTTTGAATATGTAGAGCTAAAACTAGAGGCCTTCAGCCACCCAGAGGAAGGAGATTCTGCAGATAAGAGATTAAAGTGGCCCGGAAAGACCCGACCTACGTATCTGGAGTTCAGTGGAAGGTCAACTATTGTGAGGAGATCCAGCAACACGTTTAACGGAGGAGCACAGGACAATAAAACTTGGTCATCAGGGACCCAAGAAGACAGACAAAGGCCACGTCAGTGATCTACAGTTTATTTACAAAATATTTACACAGTGCACGTGCCATCAATGGTGACGCCAGTGAACAAAGTGCCAAGCCAAACCCAAGGAAGTGCTCCTCGGAACGGTGGCGACCTAAAACAAAAGGAACACAGTCAATCGCAGGAACGCTAATAATCAAAGCTCAGTTTTCCACGAGTACTGGCTGGTGCCGGCTGCTTAAGAGGCCTGCCAAAAGACCAGATTAGCTGCAGGTGTGGAGGCAGCCAGCACAACAGATGAGTCCCCCACGACCCCTAGTGGACAAACTGAGCACAAAAACAGATCAGACACAGGATCATAACAGTTATCACAGTCATGAGGAAGAGTTCAGCCAGTCCCATAAACAGCACGATGGAGTCCAGGGCAGAAGCTGAAGGAACTGCTCAGTAAAAGAGACCTCAGTGAAGAAGAAAATCACAAAAACAAGGAGCTTGATGTGTTTTTAGCAACTGCAGCCAGGATGAGATCAGCAAAACCGCAGAGACACATTTAAAAAGGAAACACTAAACAACCTTTAAGTTCTGCTGAGTATCAGATGAGATGGTTCCTGCAGAGGGTGTTGAAGTCACTTTCAATAACTTAGTTATTAACATGAGGCACGAGAAGATTCTCACCTGGATCACCAGCTGATGAAGAACAGGAGTGAAACTGACGCACAGTTCTGGAGCAGGAACCTTCTGTGGCGAACTGCAGACACGAATCTAGACCCCAAAAGCAGATACACACTACTGGCTTGAGTTGGAGCAAGGTTACATTTACGGTACAGTCAAAGATTTTGGAAAAAAATACCAAGAGGCGCAGGCGGCAGAAGAAACAGGATGGAAGAGGAGCAGGCTGGGCGGCATGAACAGACAATGAGGACGATTAGATTAGCTCAGGAACCATGAAACAAACGAGAATCAAACTTCTGGGAGCCAGGCTAGACAGTTGTGAGACAGTTGTGGCTCCAGTTTGAATGAAGGTCTGTGTGCAGCATTTTCCCTTTAATCTACACACATTTAAGGGAAGCTGTGATCTGTTTAGCTAACTGTTAAACAAGTACTAATGAAGTAATCACAACAACAAAAAATACAGCTATAATAGTAACTAAAATCACAAATAGCTAAATTAGAGTTGTTTGATGCAGTACATGGATTAAAGACTGTCAACATCCAGAGAAATGCTGTTTCAATATTTACATCCAGAGTGACTGAATTTATCTGAGTCAGGAGTTCATGGCTTACCATAAAGAGTGATGTCCAGAAAGCAGGCAGGAGTACGGAGGACAAAGGTTAGTGTGAAACAGAAGCATTTAAGAGGAGACAGTGGCAGGAAATGTGCCATCTTTACCTTATTAGCGTAACCCTGGTAAGATGTGGCGATGAGCTTGATGATCTCCATGTAAGCCGCTTTATTGTGTTTGCTGCTGAGGAGTTTGCCCTCGTTGAAAAGACAGTCCACGGTGAGCAGGAGGTCTGGGAGGCGGTTGCACACCTGCCTCTTGCTGTCAGCTTCAACAGAATTAGGGTCCAGAGTGTGATTCTTAGAGCAGCCTGCAGCCTCTGGTGTTCTCCTTCCCTTTTTAGGCCGGAGGCATGACCCCCCCAGTTCCGAGCTGAGTTCCCCCTCCCAGTTAGAGCTGAGTTTTGTCCACTTCCAAAACCTCCTTACTCCAGATTCTGGGTCCCTGTCCTGAACAGATCTGTTCCACCATCCCAGTCAGCTTTAGTTCTGTTTGCTCGGCTCCAGTCTGTTCCGAGTCTTGGGGATTGTTGGCAAATGATTAATGTTATCGTTACGTTATAATGACTGAAGAAGAAGACCGAAGACACGATGAATCAAATCAAGAAGTTCTTTATTATGTGAATACCGGTACTTCCTCACAACCAGGAAATGACGTGTAAATTTGTAAAATGTAACAATTCCTAATTCTAGAATCCAACACCACATCCGACACCACCGGCCGTCTGACCTTTACCCAGCCATGGAATTGACAATGACAATGACAAGAATCACCAACACAATACCAATAGCGATGCCTGCCATCAGTTCCTTATGGTTCACCAGATATAAATAAAGAAAATTAGTATGGTGAAGCCTTCAGAGGGACGTTCAGGTATGAGAATCCAGGTATAAATAATACTCACAGTACAACAGTCTCATCCTCCAGGATGGCTGAAATGACAAAAATGAGCGTTATTAATGGACTGAAACAATTTCCTGCACAACCTTCATGAACATTTTGTTTTTACTTCAGGAATAGGAATGTTGAGACTTCTTCCACGTGGCCTTTTCCTTTTTCTGGAGCATTTTGTTGCATTTCTTTTAGAATATCATTATCTGCAGGTTCTAGGCTAAATGATTCTTCCTCATCATTATCAAGAAGTGTGTTGTTATTTTCTGCAGCCTTTGCGGCTTTGTCAGCAAAGGCATTGCCTTGTGAGACTGCGTCTGTGTTGTTAGTGTGTGCAGTGCATTTACATACAGCTATTTTACGTGGCTGCTGTACTGCTGCCAATAACTTTTTTAGCAGTTCTGCATGCATGACCGGTTTGCCGGTCGACGTTTTCATCCCTCTCAAACAGTGTGGAAAATGCATATTGACTATCTGTGTAGATGGTAACATCCTGTCCTTTGCTTAATTCACAAGCACGTGTGAGTGCGACGAGTTCTGCAGCTTGAGCAGAATAGGAGGAGGGAAGTGATTTCGCCTCCACCACCTCGGTTGCTGTGACTACTGCATATGCGGTTCTAGTGCGTCCAGTCATCCTTTCTTGATGATCCATCCACAAAGAGTATCTGTCCTGTAGTCAACGCGACATCACTGAGATCTGGTCGCGGCAGGACCTTGGTGGAGACCTCATCCAGGCAGTTGTGCTGGTGTCCCTCTTCTGCGGTGGGTAGCAGCGTTGCTGGGTTTAAGGTTGTGCAGCGACGAATCGTCAGATTCGGCTGAGACAGCAACACTGCCATGCAGGAAAGATGACGTGCGGGCGACGGGAACGCTATCTTGCTTTGTAGCAGCAGTATTGACACTGCATGTGGCACTAGCAAAGTTAGCTCATGGTATAGCACCACTCATGCGGAGGCTTTTACTGCCTCAGACGCTGCCACCACTGCTTTAACGCATGGTGGGAGTGCACAAGCTACGGGATCTAGCTTGTGGGAGTAGTAGGCCACTGGCTGCCTCTTATCTCCGTGCTTCTGCAATAAAACTAAAGTCATAAAATCACCCTTGCAGTCAACAACCTGCTCAAAAGGCTTCTGATAGTCTGGCAGCTTTAACACTCCAGCCCTTACAAGGGCCTGTTTTATGTACAGAAATGCTTCTTCAGCTTCAGGGGTCCATGTTAACACATCAGTCATTGCTAAGGGATTATCATACATCAATGCTTGTAAAGGGGCAGTTATTTTCGCATAATCTAAGATCCATGATCTGCAAAAATTCACTAGTCCTAAGAATGACATCATCTGCTTCTTTGTTTTTGGTTTCGGAGCATCAAGCACTGCTGTTTTCCTCGACTCGAGAATAGCTCTTCCATTGTGTGTCAAAACATGGCCCAGATAAACCACTTCCTGCTTCACCAGTTGCAGTTTGCTTTTGCTTAATTTATGGCCTTGTGAGGCTAACCAGTGTAGCAATGCTAGCGTGCCTGACCAACAATCTGCCTCTGTTTTTGACGCCATGAGGATGTCATCCACGTAGACGAGGATTTGACTTCCACACGGAGGTTTAAACTTAGCTAATGATGACATCATTACCTGAGAGAAGATTGTGGGACTCTCACAGTAGCCCTGAGGTAACCTTGTCCAGGTGTACCTCCGTCCTTGAAATGTAAATGCAAACCAAAACTGGCTGTCTGGATGTACTGGTACAGAGAAAAATGCCTTGGATACATCGATCACCGTGTACCACTGATGTTCAGGGTTTAAGTCATTCAGCAGGGTGTATGGATCTGCGACTAAGGGAGACCTAGGGACCACTGCAGCGTTTACAGCTTGCAGGTCCTGCACCATCCGCCAGCCGGTAGATGGTGGTGACTTCCTTACTGGAAATAGGGGTGTATTTACAGGGGATTCAGGACACTCTCTGATGACTCCTGCTTTAAGTAGTGAGTTAAATATCGGAACAATACACTCCTGTGCATCAGTCTTAAGGGGATATTGCCTCTGAAATGGTCTATAATCTGATTTAGGGATTATTTTTACAGGTTCTGCTCCTTTTATAAGACCTACATCCGCAGGTCCTTCCGACCATAATTCAGGGGGAAGCTCTTTCAGCTTCTCCTCTTCCTCCTGCGTGAGGAAGATGTTTTCTTCTCATGAACTGTGGTCTGTGAGGTGCGTTGCTGGATGTGTCAGCAACCATGTTTTAAGGGGAATACGCCACACCTGGAACTGATCATTAAAATCAACCTCACCCTTAGGCCTATAGGGCAGGCTGCTCCAGTGTTTTACGTCACATCCCAAGTCTTGCCATCTTTTCTTAAGCGGTTTAGCAATAGAAACATGTGGTACAGAGCCTGACACTTTGAATAGCGCTGCTGCTTCGACGGAAAAACTTCCTGCCGTGCAGACAGCTGTGTGACCACACACATATAGATGCATAATTACAATCATTTGTGGATCTTTAAGTTTAGCAAACTGCTCTGCATAGCTCGGTGTGCCGTGTGAGTCTGATTTACAGAATCCACCAGTGCGCTCCACGTGCATGGTTACATGCAGGTCAGCTTGATTGTGGTACGAATCATCAACTGGAGCTGAGAGATAAGATGTCTTCCTAATAGATTTACGGGACGTGGTGGAGATCACAAAAGGAGCTTTAAGTGTGATTCCACTTACAGGGTCACAAACATCTACAGGAACTGACATTCTTTCTTTGGTTACGAGACCATTTGCTGATCTCACAAAAATCTGTGTAGAGGTTGGCTTCAGGGCTATTGGATCTCTAATTACTGATTTACCTGCAGAATGTTAAAGAACTGCCTAACACGGTCAGTTGTATTTCTGGTTTGCCTTCAGCAAACAGGAAGATGGTTTCTAAGTCATCTTTTTCCAATTGGTCAAATTTTGTGCCCTGATTTGTTTTAATTTTTGTGACACCTTTTCCGGTTCTAGAACCTTGCTGCTGTCCTCTATTGTATCTCTGGTCACGTTGTTTCTTTCTGCAGTCACGTTCCCAGTGTCCATAATTTTTACAATAATGACACTGATCATTTTCACGGGAATTGCCTCCTCCTCCCCTTCCGCCTCGGCCTCGTCCACGCCCTCGGCCTCGGCTTGGGAAAGGGTTGGCATTGAAAAACATGCCTGGGAATTGATTCTTACTCTTTTGGCATTGTCTTTCAGCATGCATAGCATGTTGTTCATAGCGGTTTAGGGAACAGGTTCAAATCAACTAATTGTCTCTCTACCCAGGTTTTTATCTCTGGTTTCGATCCCCCATGTATAGCTTGCTTTAACTGCTGTTGGTAGGGACCTTCTGGTTCTTTTAATTTTATAATATTGCCTGGCCTGTCTAAGTTACCGTCCCAATCGAACTTAGTCACCCACAGTTGAACATATGAGCATGAACCTGGATATTTATCTTCCATGTGTTTACATGATGCTGGGATTTTGAATCCAGCACCTTTTATGGAATGTTGGTTGCCCATGTTTGCACTTTATTTGATCAGTTTTTATGTATTTGGGTGGAGATTCCTGGTCTCTGACTGAACAACCCTCAATCCCTACTGGATATCTAGTTCAGTCCCTCCGCCATGGCCTTATAACCCCTCTTTTTTAATCAGGAGAGTATCCACCAAGCTTCTACCTCCGAGGAGGCGGGTGTATCTTGCCTCTGCTTCTGTCCCGATGACCAGGCAGGTAATGCCGCGGTATATTCCGTGTAGCGCTTTTCGTGTCTTGTACTCACTCCGTTGCTTCTATGGTTTCTCTCTGAGTTGTTTTGGTGCCTTCTTCCCGTCACTGGAGATGGTCGCCCTGGGAGGACGAAGACCGGCCTTCTGTCAACTCGTGATGAAAGGTCTTTCACTTCGGACGTCTTTTTGACTCTGGCTGCGCGCAGACTTCGGCGTTCGGTCGTCCCACGGCGCTCCTCTCCAGGTCTTGGGATCCGGCTCAAAGGACCAAATTTTGTGAGGGTGAGGGAAGTTTTGATCACCCGCGCTGTTCGTTCACTAGACTCAGAGTAGCCACGCAAACAACTGGAGTCCTTGCAAGGGAGAGCTGAGCAGCAGTTCAAGCTTCCTCTCTCAACTCTGCTCGTCTTCTGCTCGTTCACCTCTTTTATTGGTGCAAACAGAATGGGTGTCTAAACAGGATCTCATAACTCATTGCCTTCTGACAACTTCTCCCATCTTAACGAACTTCTCTAATCTTGACCAACAGGATACATCTGGGTGCTGGGCTTGGTTGTAAGCAGCTTCAGCACTTTTACAAAACATTCTCATGTTCTTCTTTTCCTGTCAACATTCCTCAAACACTCAAAATCTACATATCATAGCATTTAAAGATAATACTAATAACAACAATAATTACAATAATTCTTCTCACAGTCCTTTTGTCCTTGAAAGAGGTTTGGACTTTTCCAGACACCACCAGCCGTCTGACCTTTACCCAGCCGTGTACTTGACAATAACAATGACAAGAATCACCAACAAAATACAAACAAAGATGACTGCCAACACTCCCATATGGTTCACCAGACCTGGATAAAGAAAAGCAGCATGGTGACGCCTTCAGAGTTCTTTCAGGTATGAGAATCCAGGTATAAACAATACTCACAGTCAAACACTGCCTTCGTCGAGGATGGCTGAAATGACAAAAATGAGCGTTATTAATGGACTGAGACAACTTCCTGCACAACTTTAATAAACATTTTGTGTTTACTTACTTCAGGAATAGGAATGTTGAAAGTTTTCTGGATCTGATTCCAGGCAATATCGTTGCAGTTACACCTGAGGAGCCTGCCTTGATAGAACAGGGAGTCGACAGTGAGGCGGACGTTTCTAGGGAGCTCCTGTAATCTGCTCTCTACAATCACCAGATCAGGATCAAAGGTGTGATGCATCACCACCAGAATTACTGCTTTATTATCTGGAGACATAGAAAAGACCAGGGTGACTCAGGAAGGTAAGTTTCACTTTCACTTCAGCTTTAACAACTTTGAATCTTCATGTTACATTTAGCTCCATCCAAGTCTTTTTCACTTGCCATGATTAGGTCGGGACTCTAACACCTAGTCCTATAGAGAAGTCTGATGTCTGGTGTCAAAACCAGTGACTGCTGCGAAAGAGCAGATGACAACCGGGGAAAGACCTGGTGACAGCCAGGAGAGACTGCTGGCAGGAGGGAATAGACCCCACCGGGGCTGCACGGGCTAGCTACCCATGTTAGCAGGAGCCGGTCACTAAATAGTGATTCGGTGCCACCCAATATTGCTACAAAGAGCTCGAAAGGAAAAATACCCCCCGAGTCTACGAGAGTGGGGGTGGAAGATGACTCATTGGCGGACCACACGGTAACGAACCTTGCAACGGAAACGACAATGAATCAAAAGCTTAGCATGGCAGGTAATGGAGCAACGGCAATGGCAGAATGCAAGCTACAGAGCTGCATCTGTGGCTGGAAAAAGATAACATCAGAGAAGGGCCTCAAGATCCACCAGGGTAGGAAAAAGTGCCTGAGAGAGCTAAGTGAGGGGCCTCGCATTGACCACTACTTCCTCAGAGGTAGGGCAAATAAGTCGATTGAAGCCCAGTGGCAGGATAATCACCACAGTCCACAGGGTATCAGAACCCCAGACGAAGCTCAACTAGGCATGGATCCACCCATGGACGTGAGCACAGAGCCCATCCAGCCGCAGCCAGCAGTAGAGAGGAAGCTGGAGGGACGAAAACCTCAAATTTCGTGGCCTAAATCCTTCCAAAAAGAGTAGTGGGAAACCATTAATATAGACCTTGTGCACCTCCTGGAAGGCCTGAAAGGAGGCATGGAGAAGAAGCTCGACAAGATTGGGGAAATCATCTACAGCTATGGGGCAGAGAGATTTGGGGTGAAAAGCGGGAACCTTAAGTTGCAGAAGGAACCAGCTCATCTCAAGTCCAGGAGGCAGCGAGAGATTGAAAGGCTTGTGAAGGAAAGAAGATGTCTGAGAAAACAGTGGAAGAAGGCCGCCGAAGCAGAGAGGAAAGGACTTGAGGCACTACAAGGCGACCTCAAGCAACGTCTGGCAACACTGAGAAGAGCTGAATGCTTGAGAAAGCAACACAAGAAGAAGGAGCGAGCGAGGACTTCCTTCTACAGAGATCCCTACAAGTTTGTGAAAGCCCTCTTTGTCAAGGAGAAATTTGGGACCCTCAAAGCACCCATAAAGGAACTAGAGGAGCACCTGAGGAAGACCTACTCAGACCATCAAAGACATGTACCAGCCTGCATCCCGGATGACATGCCACCCATCCAACCAGTTGAGCACCAGATGGAAACAAGGCCGCCGACATGGAGTGAAATTGAGGGCACAGTAAAGCGGGCGAGAGCAGCATCAGCCCCTGGGCCCAATGGTGTCCCTTATAGGCTTTATAAGAACACGCCAGATGTCTTAAGGCACCTCTGGAAGCTGATGAAAATGGCATGGGAAAAAGGGATAATACCAAAGGCATGGAGAAGGGCAGGAGGGATCCTGATTCCCAAAGAGAAGAATTCTTCAACCATCGATCAATTTCGCCAGATCAATCTTTTGAATGTGGAAGGAAAGATATTCTTCAGTGTTGTGGCTCAGAGGCTTTCAGCTTTTCAGCGCACTCACCGTTGCCCGAGACTGGGAAATGCGGGTGGACCTCAGCCAGAGGCTTATTTTTCCATCTGAAGTCGCAGTTACCAACTTGTGCCCAGACCTGGTCCTATGGTCCAAATCCTGTCGGCGCGTTTTCATCGTGGAGCTCGCTGTCCCATGGGGGGAGGCAATCGGGGAGGCATACGAACGGAAGAGACTACGTTATGCGAACCTAGCAGCTGAAGCAGAGGGGCGGGGCTGGAGTGTAAAAGTGTGGCCTGTGGAGGTAGGCTGCAGAGGCTTTGTTTCCAGAACCACCACAAAGCTCCTGAAGGAAATGGGCATCAGAGGGCAGGCCCAACGGAGGGCAGTAAAAGAGCTCGCTGCCACAGCAGAGCAAAGCAGTCACTGGCTGTGGTTGGAACGGAGGGACATATCGTGGGCGGCCAAGTGATCATGTGGTGCCATTGTGCAACACACACACCCAGGTTTGATCAGCCTGTGGTGGGCCAACCTTGGTGGAGGGTGTCTTGTGTTAAATGGCTGAAACACCTAATGATGCCAAGGCACACAACTGATGATGTGTCGAGCTGGTGACACCACAGAATCATGAGTGCCAATCCTACTCCATCCAAGTCTTTTTCACTTGCCATGATTAGGTCGGGACTCTAACACCTAGTCCTATAGAGAAGCCATCACATTCACACTTAAGTTGCTACCTGGGAGTCCCTCCAGGGCCTCGTCAATGTCTGTTTTGATTCGGGATTTGACTGGACAGAAAACCAAATAATAATCTGCATCTTCCTGAATGTTCACTTCAGTGTGTCCAACACTTTTCATTTTGGAAACCCATTCCATGTGAGCGTTTTTTGTTTCTGAAGCCACGTAGACAAAGAACTTTGTTCCAGATACTGAAGAGAGAAAGGAAGAAGTGTGTTATTGGAAAATCAACCTGAGCAGCTTTGAACTTTCACCTGATGATGGAAATCATGCAGACATGAACCAGTGGGAAACACTTAAACCTCCTTTAGAACTGAAGGTTAAATATAGCTAAAATACTTCATTGCTCATAAAATACCAAAACAACAAATTGATTGTTGTCAAGTTATGACTAAAAACTGATTCAGAATTTGATGACATTTACTGTCTGTTGTCAAAAAACAAATAGTTTCCTCACCACCGCTCTCCATGTCTCTGTGGTGGAAAGAAAGATCCACATTAGTGCAGAATTCAAAAACAACAAAAAGAAACCCCAAAGTGAAACATTGTAAGATTGTCAAAGTGCGTCACTTGCACGACTGGCCCCCTGACACAACTATAAATACCTTAAAGGAGAATAAGTCCAATGCATTGTACGATCTGCTGTTGGGCCACTCGCAGGGATTCGTCAGTGTAAGAATGTTTAATGAATACTCACGAAATCGATTGATAGTTTCCGTGTAGTGTCTCTGACATAGTCCCAGTCTGGACGCGTCCCTCCGCGTGGAGAAGAAACGATTTCACTTTCGCTTTGCTCAAATGACGTGGCCTCAATCACCAATCCCACAGATGCGGGCTGCTGCCACATCGTGGATCCTCCCAGGTTTTTGGTTTTTAGCTTTAGTCGATATCGTCAGGCGTTGTTGTTTTAAAGTACTTGTATAATTAAGTTAGAATGGGAATCTTAATTTTTGTTTTATTTAAATATAAAGATAGAAAAAGCCTAAATTCCTGCAGTGATCCAGCACCCTCAGCTGGTCAGTTGACGTCACTTACGGAGCCTTCAGCAAGTGTCTGACATCACGTTGACAACAATAGTATTAATACAATAAAATAATACAAAAGTGTCTGACATCACGTTGACAACAATAGTAATAATACAATACAGTGTAAATGTAGTTTTGAATTAAAAGTCAAATGTAAATATAAATAACTTTAAACAGGCAATGCAATTATAGGTAAAACTGAAATTGGTCCACAAACATCACAATCAGTAAATTACCAAATTGCTCAAAAGTCTCTATAAACCACCTGACATTTGTCCATGTAGCAGAAAAATCACATTTCCTCCACTCTTATGTTAAACCGTTACCTTTGGCCTTTGACCCGATTACTTTGTTCATGCCTGGAATCATTATATAGTTAATCAGTGTTTAAAAGTTAGTGTAACGCTCATTAGAATCAAAGATAGAAGTTAAATATAGATGACATGAAAACATGTTCTCTTCTCATGAAGTATTCAAATCACAGATACATTTTCAAGTCAGAATGATTCAATTCATGACATTTAATGCACATCGTTTAAAACCTTATGAGCTGAAAGGGTTTCCTCACCAAGATTCTCCATGTCTCTGTTGGGGAAAGAAAAGATGCAATCAGCTCAGAAAAGGAACAAAACCAAGAATTTTGAGCTCCCAAAACTACCTGTAAATAATTCACCAGTGAGATTGCTACTGAAAAAGCTTAGACTGGCAAAGAAAATAGGAGCAATGATCAGAGGGCAGGATCCCTGAAACCAAGATTCAAAAACAGTAAGTTTTCTGCCAGTGACCTCGCCCAAGACGACCAAAGTGAGGTCCGGCAGGGTCTCCTGCCCTCAGTCATGTCTTATTCACACATAAGAAATATCAAATCAATCTTAATAATCTGATTTCTTTCGGATCGAAGTAAATTAATTTAACGCTTACTTTGTTTACGAATGACCTTCTCTACTCACGCAACACGAATCCACGTTTGATCTCTGCAGAGGACCCTTTCACTTTCGTTTTAACGGCTGGAGGCGCGTTCGGCACCACAGAAGAGGAAGAGGAGCGGCCAGCGAATCAGAGGTGACGCGTTGAAACGCGTTTAAAACAGGATAAAGTTAAACAATTACATCTACTGGAAGACAGGCGATGTTTAGATGGCCATGCCATTACCGCCAGGGGAGAAAAACAATCTTAATTTTGTATTTTATGAAGAGCTGTAATTCGTGCTACTGCCAGAGGAGGGAGCCAGATATCCTTTTGGTCCTTAATCTAAATCTAATCGAATAATGAAAATAGAGCTGCTGGTTTGAACACAGGAAACAAATGTTCACACAGTTCACACAATCATGACATAATCAGGACGATTTATTTGTGTTTAACATTTTTGCAGCAAAATCTATCAAACAGTTGATTAAAGTCAACCTTCGACAGTTGTGGCTCCAGTTTTAATGAAGGTTTGTGTGCAGCATTTTCCCTTTAATCTACACACATTTAAGGGAAGCTGTGACCTGTTTAGCTAACTGTTAAACAAGTACTAATGAAGTAATCACAACAACAAAAAATACAGCTATAATAGTAACTAAAATCACAAATTTCATCCTCTGTTGAATGGCAACCCTAAAATGAAGCGGAAAAATAGCTAAATTAGAGTTGTTTGATGCAGTACATGGATTAAAGACTGTCAACGTCCAAAGAAATGCTGTTGTTTCAATATTTACATCCAGAGTGACTGAATTTATCTGAGTCAGGAGTTCATGGCTTACCATAAAGAGTGATGTCCAGAAAGCAGGCAGGAGTACGGAGGACAAAGATTAGTGTGAAACAGAAGCATTTAAGAGGAGACAGTGGCAGGAAATGTGCCATCTTTACCTTATTAGCGTAACCCTGGTAAGATGTGGCGATGAGCTTGATGATCTCCATTTAAGCCGCTTTATTGTGTTTGCTGCTGAGGAGTTACCCCACTTTTTAAGAGGTTTCAATTTTCCACCCACAGATGAATATATATCCCTCCATGCACAGATAACCTTACAAAAAATACGTAATTCCTACCAGTACTCCCTCCATTTCTTGCGCCTCACACTTGTTGAAACCACGTCGGTCATGGAAGAGTAGCCGAATTAACGACAGACCGTTAAGGCAACAGCAGATGCAGCAGGGAGAGTGTTGTATTCTGCTGCACATCAGCCAGAAGCAGCGTGGAGATTCGTCTGCCTCCTATCGACACGAACTTGAATGCCGGAGTGTTCCTAACAGCCGCCCCGGGCCTTCCTGGACGTTAGCCTCTCCTAGGGGGTTTCGCTGCCGGAAGGGAAGTCGACAGAGGAGGCCAGACTGAACGACATGGAGGCAGTGGGTGCTTCCAGGGGGAGTGAGCTGTAGGACGGTAGGCTTCGTCGGTCACCACTGTATTCTCCAACCGCCAGGAAACAATGGAAACCAGGGAGCAGCAGGTTAACTAGCCAACACCAGATTTTTTAAACTGCAGTGTCCGACTCGTTTTTATGTCTGACGTCATAAAAAAAAACATAAAAATGTGTTCGCTTTCAATGATGGTGGATTCAAGTGTGTGCGCTCCAGCTCGGGAATAACAGTTTTAATGGGGATACTGCAAAAACGAGTACTTGTCTTTTGACTGTTCTATCCTCATCTTGTGTATTCTGTGATTTCCCCACGGATAGATTTGCAGTTAAACGTCCTGCGTGATGGTAATATTTCACACAGTTTTTTCAGGAACCAATCTCTGTGCAGAAGTTATAAAGAAATAACATTGATTCTAAACAGGAACAAAAGTTGAAAATAGACATACAGCAGTTCACTTGTGTTTGTTGAAAGTTACTCATGTGGAAATTGTAGATTTTTTTCCCCGTTGTGACAGGAAAACTTAAAAATAACGAGTATGAGACAAATCAAGGGTTGCATGTGTTATATTTATTTTATTTCTGTCAGCTGGTCAGCAGAAGAGCACATCTGTTGCAGCAGAAGAGGTCACGTATGTCGATGTTTTCTGTCCTGTTTTTACAGCCATAGCTTCCACATGGTGTTTGTGCACCTGGAATGGACCCTTCTCACAGCGGGGAGGATATGTCACCATTATATGTGCTCAGAAAGAAGAAATGTGTCAAGTCACAATCTAAAAGTGGTGAACCGTGTCCAGGTAATCAAACCGTTAGTTTTCATACATGTATTTTTTGCCCTTTTTACGTCAATTTAGTTTCTCCTGCAGCTTCTAAACGGATGCCACAGAGAACCTGTGAACTGAATTCAGTTGGATTAGTCAAAGTAAGGATGAACTCGTTCACTGAATATGCTGTTTTGCTGTTGTGAACTGGCCGGTTAGAGGCATCATCTATTTCTGTCCTGCAGAATGATGAGCCTCAATCCCACGAGCCTCTAAAGATGAAAAGACCTTACGGCAAAAAAAGGTAAGAAACACCCGATGAGCCGCAGATAGACTGTTCAGGTGAGAAACTTCAAGAAGTCACCTCATAACTTTGAAACAATAATAAAAATAATGGATACATTTTCTCTGAAACAGGTTCAACGATCTTGCCACAGAAGCAGTAGATCACCCCACCAGCAGCTGCTCGGTGAAGTCATCAGGAGGACTTTCTAATGGGACTGACCCTGGGTCAATGGCTCCACCTACTCCGCGGCTCTCTCCAAGACTGAGGGCAAAAAATGTGTGGACTCAGGGTCCAGAGACAAGCAAAAAGCAGCACCTGCCTCAGGGTAAGAACTGTAACATCAGGAAGGACAGGAGGAACCCCGTGGCCACAGGTGGAGATCAAACCCAGGACCAGATGTGGAACTCCGGCAGGGACCGGGTAGGTCACTTCCCTCCAGACCAGACATGGATTCCTGGCAGGAGCCAAGAACAAGACGGAGTGGAAACAGTATGGGTGGTGTGTCAGGAACAAGGTCCTGTGGAGGACTGGGTATCTGATGGAGACGAAGGCCACAATCAGGCTTGGGGTGCAGACAGAGATCCAGCAGGGGGTCAGGGCTCCTCGGGGACAGAGCAGGTCTGGGGATCCGGTCAAAACCAGGACCAAACCTGGAGTGAGACCAGCAGAGACCGAGAGCACATATGGAGACCTGGTGGGCTCTTATCAATCACGCATTTCATATTGAAAGACTTCTAGATTAATAAATAGTTTTCAAACTGTATTTTGGTCCAACGCTCATTGAGTGACCTCATTCTCTGTTTGTTCTGTGTAGAGTTGAACATGAAGAAAGTCCAGAGAGGATCTGTGGAGCAGAGCCCCCCTCCTGACTCCTCTTGGCCTCCAGGGGTCAGACAACCTCGTAAGTAAAACCCCTCACTGTTTTGTCCTGATTGCTTTGGTGGTCATCAACCATCCCACCATCATTAGTAGACATGTCATGTGCCTCAAAAACACAGAAAACACCTGGATGGCTTTCATCACATCACACACACACACATACACAAACACATGAAAAGAGTCTCACATGTGTGTCATGTGAAAGCCATCCAAGAATATATAAATGTGTTGCTGGACAATAAAGTTGACCTGAGCAAAAAAATAAAGAAATCTGAATTTACCAGTGTTATTTTTTTCTTCCTCGCCACATGCTTTTATTTTTTAGATTAAATGACAGGAACTGGATCGGTATGTTATTTCAGGTTTGCATGGAGCCGGTGTTTGTGAAGGGTCCACACTGCATCGGAGCGATGAGCAGAAACCCCCCGTCAGCTCCATCAAAAAGGATCCTCCTACCTACCCTGCAGGTGGAGAGAGGGAACACGTGTTACGACTTCACGAATTCCAAAAATTCCCCCAACATTATCGCTCAAAAAACAACTTTCTCCTTTTTGCTTTTCCAGGAAGTGAGGAGGAGCGCTGGCAAATCCAGATTGTGGCCAAAGGCAGAGTCAGTTGTCCAAAGTGTAAAAGTGTGAGCAGGAAGACGGTTGAAGGTCTGAAGAAGCACATGGAGAACTGCAGACAGGTGAGCCCTGAGCAGCCAAACACTACAGAGAATCAGAGCTTGAGCCGCTAACACAAACATCAGCCCACATTTATTCAAATAAGGCCTTTTTAGGGAGGCCTTTTAAAGAATTGGTGATTTAATTAGCTGGTGATTAAGTTTGTCTTTTATTTAACCTGATGTGCAGCAACCTTTTACCTGCCAGCACTGTGGGAAGCAGCTGAAGTCGTCCACAGGGATGAAGTATCACATCATGGCCGACCACAGCCACCTGGTAACGACCGTCAGACCTCCAGACCTCTTCTATTTCACTCTTTCTCTCCTAAAAGTTTCATTAAAACTGGTTTTAGCCCTTGTCAAATGACGCCAAGGACCTGGACGATCGTGTGATCAAAGAGAAACTACGCAAAATCCTGAAGAGACTCGGAAAGTTAAAATGCTCCAAAGAGGTAAACTAGCTGTTTGTGGTGAGATGCATCAGGATGAGGAGCTCCAACCTTCAACTTTTCTGTCAGGGCTGCAACGCGGCATTCAGCAGCATCATGGGATACGTGTACCACATGAGGAAGTGTGGGAAGCAGGAGTCTGAGCTGGAGAAGCTGCTGCTCAACTGCTCCCACTGTGGGAAACCCTACAAGTCCAAAGCGGGTCTGGAGTATCACCTGAGATCGGAGCACGCTCCTGTGAGTCACAGCACCCAACGCCACTTGTGCTCTCAGGCACATGCAAATAGCTTCAAGACCAGGTCAGCGACGTCACAATGGGATTTTCACCTTCAGTTACAAAGATCTGACTACTTATGAGCAGTAGTTCAGTGATTCCTGTAAACGGAATAATAATAAGTCGCTCTGCAGGACTCTGCTTATTTCCAAATGTATGTAATCCAAATAAATTCTGTAGGAGGTATGGCAGGAGGTATGAGGACTGAAGGTCCAAGAAGTGCATGAAGATAAGTAATAATATAGTGTGAGAATTCCAATTTAAATGACATCAACTCGGGTTTCTGTCATTACTTGCACCACTTCTACCACCATTTACAATTAAAACAGCAATAGAAGTGGTGTTATAAATGATAATTGCCGTAAAATGATAGTGAAATAAGTGATGCCAGTAACAAAATATCCTTTTTATATGATAGTATTTACCTAATCAACACAACATTAAAAAAACAGTGAATATAAAGTAACAAATGAGAATGATATAATAATGTATGGATGCTATTTTCTCCTTCCACCCAACACCTTCACAGATGCCGCTGAAGAGCGATGAAGATGAGGCCCAGAATGCTCAGAGTGAGGCCAACCCGGAGAGGACGGCCAGTGGTCGGGTGTGCAGCGAGCCTCGGCCCAGGTGGCCAACTTTCACCTGGCTGAGATCGCCAACAATGAGCTGCCCAAAGACTGGCCCAAGAGGAAGTTTCAGTCGGACCTGGTGCCTGATGATAAAAAGGTGAGGACATCTGGAAGGACAGACGCGGGACATTCTGTTGTGCTCGTTCACGTTTTTATGTCTCGTAGTTGAAGTACGCCCGGCCGGGCCTGCCCGCCTTCAGCCAAGATGTGCTGAGGAAGTGGAAGAATGAGGTGAAGCTGCGGAGGAAGGTCAAATGTCCCAACCAGGTAGAAGATGCTTCATCTTAAACTCAAAAGGGCCATAAAAAATGTATAAATGCATTAATGGAAGAACAGTGACAGAAAATTACAGCTGCTGACCCACTTCAGGGGTTTAGGAAGTGGGAAAGAGAGGGAGCAGGTATTCACTGAAGTCCCCCTGAGCTGCCTGCAGGCTCCAGTCTGGCCTGGGAGCTCTGCTGTACAGAAATGTGCACAGTACATCCACCTTTTATCCACCTTTCATTTATCTCTGATGTGAATGAAGAACACTTGAATTGCTGGGTCCCGTGTCTGAATTGTGATTAATCAGATTGATCCACAGACACCCCTCAGAATAATCTGCCTAAAACGTTCTATTATAATCTGGCAGTCTAAAAACAGTCATTGTTAGGAAGAAACACATGTTTTCATGATGACATCGCACAAAATCTCTGGAGGGTTCTTTTTACTGGACTTGATAAGTCTGCCAACATGAGCTGGACCACAGACTGATGCAGAAAATCAACAGTGATCAGTTATTGATCACATGTTCCCAACATTTGACAGTGGAACTGCAGATTAATGTGTGCCGTTATGGAACAAAAAGACCTATTTATGGTCAGTTTATAATCTTCTGGATATTCTAAAAATGTCTTCTTTTGGGGTTATTTCCTTCTGTAACTGAAGCTGCTGGTAACTGTTGCAGGGTTGTTGCTCCACCTACACCAGTGTGTCGGGGCTGAAGGCTCATCTGGGACTGTGTACGAAGGTACGTCGGCATCTTTCTTTAACTCTGAAACATCCCTGAGTGACCCTGGTCTGTGGACAGAAGCAGGAACTGCCTGGTGTAGATCTGGGACGCTTGAAGATTGTTCACACGTCTGATGAATAATTTTTGTGGCTGACATTCCGAGTGATGGTGGTTTCCTGTGATCTCAGGGTGAATTTGAGGCAGGAAAGTACAGGTGTCTGATCTGCAATAAAGAGTTCAACTCTGAAAGTGGAGTCAAATACCACATCAACTCTATCCACTCGGAGGTATCGGATGTTCTGCTCTGCTCGCCGTCCTGTGATGCACGGCAGGTTTTTCTCCTAACATTTGCATTTCTGCCCTATGCAGGACTGGTTTGTGACGAACAAAAAAGCCTTCAAGAAGTTTGAGAAGTTCCTTAAGAACCAGTCCAGGGATTTTGTGCATAATGTGGCCAAGCAGGGGTTGGACCGGTACCACCACAGTCACCTTCAGCATCACCACTGTCCACCACTGAGACAACTTCCTGCACAACCTTCATCAACATTTTGTGTTTACTTCAGCAATAGGAATGTTGAAAGTTGGATCTGATCCCAGGCAATATCGTTGCGGTTACACCTGAGGAGCCTGCCTTGATGGAACAGGGAGTCGACAGTGAGGCGGACGTTTCTAGGGAGCTCCTGTAATCTGCTCTCTACAATCACCAGATCAGGATCAAAGGTGTGATGCATCACCACCAGAATTACTGCTTTATTATCTGGAGACATAGAAAAGACCAGGGTGACTCAGCAAGGTAAGTTTGACTTTCACTTCTGCTTTAACAACTTTGAATCTTCATGTTACATTTAGTTCCATCACATTCACACTTAAGTTGCTACCTGGGAGTCCCTCAGGGCCTCGTCAATGTCTGTTTTGATTCGGGATTTGACTGGACATGTGGGAATGTGTATTTCTACATGTGTGTTGATTTTGCTGCTGCCCAGAAATCACACAGAAAAAAATATAAAGTAGACCATTAAATTATAGCTTAGTAAGTGTTCTTGTTTTACAGTGTAATCCCTCATATTGAACAACACTAAAAAACAAAGTAGTTGGGCCTACGTTCCATGATGCTATACTTTTAGATGTTATTTATGTCATAGTTCACTTTAGACAGAAACGTACCATGACCATCTTGCCGTCCTTGATCTCTCTGACGAACGTGGTCTCTTTGCCGTCCCACTTTTGGACGTGGACCAACTTGTCTCCCTCCAGAGACACTGTAGACTGAGAGACACAACACATGGTGACCGTACTGAAAAGTGTGGCCAATTAATCTTGATTACTCCAGAATATGCCGATCTGAGATGATTGAAAGTGTTTGTTCTTACTTTACAGTTCCTGTCGTCGGCGGTGGTTTCATCAAACTCCTCCCCCAGCTTGAAGGAGATCTCTGTGTTTTTGAAGGTGCTCTGGGTGCGAACCACCACCTTATCGCCCTCCAGGCTGATGATGACGGTCGGTTTGGTCACGTTACCGACCTGTCGGGTGGCGAAGCCCACGCCTGGGACATGACATATGAAGCACATTTCAGAATCAGAATCAGAATCAGAATCAGAAGAAGGTTTATTGCCATTGTACATGTAATACACAGTATTACACAAACTAGGAATTTGTCGTGGTGTGCCGCTGCGACATTCAACATAACATTAGACATCATGTTCAACACTGAGATCAAAGAAAAAGAGCAAAGCTAGAAGCACATTACTGACCAGGGCTTTCATGTACTTCATGCTTCACATGCACGGTAACAACTGTCCTTAAGTGTGTGTGTGAGAGTGTGTGCATGTGTAAGTTCCGCTTTCTCACACAAAGTCAGTGTTTATGGAGGTACGCACAGACACAGATGAGTGATTGTGACTCTTGATTGGGCAGTTTATGGTCGTTCATTTAAGTTGGACTCAGGGAGGTTTTTTGATAAACTGTCATGAGCATTAAGCTTGGAGCTGATGTTGTGTTTTAAAGGTTGACCTGTTTTTTTTGTGGAGCAGCTTCTGACACACTGGGATTGTCAGTATTTCCAAAAGTCTCCTTCCGGTTAGTTTTTTAATTCTATTTGTAATGCATCATAAAAGTAATTTTAAAATACCACTGACCAAGCTGCCAAATTCAAAATCTTGTTTTGGTTTAGTTTTGAGGAAATATACTTCAAATCTGCACCTCTTCTCATTTTCTTTTTAGCACCTTTGTTTTTTGAAGGATCTCCTGTTGATTCACGTCTTTTGAACAACTTCATTTCCTCTGCACTTCATCTGAGAACAGGGCATGCAGACATTAATCATACCTGTAGGCTGGAGCTCTACTCAGCAACAACAGCTGGTGTCTGTAAACCTGCATCGGTGAAGGAGCTCTGGTGCCCCCTGCTGGTCAGTGGCAGAAGTGTCTCCTAATTTTGGGTTGAATTAAAACGTCCCCGATATTAATAACACCAATTGTACAAATAATACTTTAAAGTCTTCACCACTGAGTTGACTCTGAGAAACATTGTTTGAAATAGCTTTTAATTTCATACTTACAGTAAACACACTTTGTTATTTAATGCTACAAAACAAGTTGTAATTGAAAAGAACAGAAAAAAGAAGGAAAATGAATAATCAAAACGATTAAAAATGAATGAAATTCAATTAAATATGCAGCCTCCTATTTGCTCATCAACAAAATATGCTTCTAAATGAAATTATTATTGTTGAGTTGTTACCTTTGCTCTGAGAAATATGGTGGGTTGTTGGTGTTGCTGAGGTGGTTCCTGGAAATATTGATGCCGTAGTAGTGATGGTGGCTTCAGAACAGAGCAGAAGAGAAAAGAAGACAACACAACAGAAGTGAATGGAACACAACACAACAGAAGTGAATGGAACACAACACAACAGAAGCGAATGGAACAGAACAGAACACAACAGAATAGACCAGAACAGATCCGAACACAACAGAACAAACATGAGAACAGAGACATGAGCAAACAGAGCAACAACAGCAGCAACACAATCTTCCTCACTGAAATGATCGTTGTGGTTCAGGTGAAGATGAAACTATGTGATGGGAATACTCACTGGGGACCACAGTCAGATCAATTTCAGCATCTGGACCTGTTTGTGATCCTAAGCTGTTAAACTGGCGACAGGTATAAAGACCTGAATCTTCACCTCTGAGGTTCTTGATGGTCAGAGAACAGTTCTCAGATAGACTCAGTCTGCCTGGTTTATGAGAGTTAATCTGTCCAAGATTAATCAGCTCGATTGCTGCTGATGATGGTGGATTACTGGCACTGAACAGCCATGTAGTATAGATACAATTCTTCTGATCCTTTATCAGGTTTTCACAGCTCAAAGTTACTTCTTGATGTCCAGTCAGATATTTTCTGTTGGCATCTGTGAAAAAAAGAACAAGAATCTGTTCACAGGTAGAAAATGTCTTTGTTTCTGTTCATTTATTGTTAGACAATTAAAATGCTGCTATTTATTGGGAAGATTTAAATCTGTTTTCATTAGAACTCATTCTCACCTGAATATTGAAGCATGAATGTTAGAAATATAAAAGCATGAATCCATTTGAAGGCGACCATCATGTTATCGTCTCCTTTTCTTCTGGAACTTCTCTTCATTTGACTTCCTTTAGTGCTGAAACTGCAGCAGCTTTCTGTGGTTTCCACAGTGTCGCCTCCCTTTTGAACTGATGTTGAGAATTGTGAAGCTCATTTTCCCAACAACTAGCAGAAGTTCGATGCATCTAATTTGTGTCCATCTGTGGTCAGCTTTTCATGACATCATTTCACACTTTTGAGAGAAAGAGGAAGTTGAGCGTGGGTAGAGTTAGAGTTGAAATATAATTCGATTTAGTAAATGTGTCTTGTTTTAAGTGATGGTTGTCTTATGTAACCAGACAGAGTCAAGTTTCTTTACTGCTTCTCATCTTAATGGGGTGAAATATCAACATAGTTGCTGATGAAAAACAACATTTAAGGTCTCGACAGATTTGAGTTCCTCCCCCCCCAGTTTATTATTGATGTATTGAGTTTTGTGATGAATGTGGACAGCAGCGGAGCTACTGAGAACTGTATCATTCCCTCATTCTCAGTATGGGCTCATCTTCATCTCCTGACCTGAACCATCACGATGAAGCGCAGCTTCTCCTTTTAATCAGTAACAACTTTCTAAGTGACTCAACTACCTAAAACAAAAGGAACACAGTCAATCGCAGGAACGCTAATAATCAAAGCTCAGTTTTCCACGAGTACTGTCTGGTGCCGGCTGCTTAAGAGGCCTGCCAAAAGACCAGATTAGCTGCAGGTGTGGAGGCAGCCAGCACAACAGATGAGTCCCCCACGACCCCTAGTGGACAAACAGAGCACAAAAACATCAGACACAGGATCATAACAGTTATCACAGTCATGAGGAAGAGTTCAGCCAGTCCCATAAACAGCACGATGGAGTCCAGGGCAGAAGCTGAAGGAACTGCTCAGTAAAAGAGACCTCAGTGAAGAAGAAAATCACAAAAACAAGGAGCTTGATGTGTTTTTAGCAACTGCAGCCATGATGAGATCAGCAAAACCGCAGAGACACATTTAAAAAGGAAACACTGAACAACCTTTAAGTTCTGCTGAGTATCAGATGAGATGGTTCCTGCAGAGGGTGTTGAAAAGTCACTTTCAATAACTTAGTTATTAACATGAGGCAGGAGAAGATTCTCACCTGATCACCAGCTGATGAAGAACAAGAGTGAAACTGACGCACAGTTCTGGAGCAGGAACCTTCTGTGGCGAACTGCAGACATGAATCTAGACCCCAAAAGCAGATACACACTACTGGCTTGAGTTGGAGCAAGGTTACATTTACGGTACAGTCAAAGATTTTGGAAAAAAATACCAAGAGGCGCAGGTGGCAGAAGAAACAGGATGGAAGAGGAGCAGGCTGGGCGGCATGAACAGACATCAATGAGGACGATTAGATTAGCTCAGGAACCATGAAACAAACGAGAATCAAACTTCTGGGAGCCAGGCTAGACAGTTGTGAGACAGTTGTGGCTCCAGTTTTAATGAAGGTTCGTGTGCAGCATTTTCCCTTTAATCTACACACATTTAAGGGAAGCTGTGATCTGTTTAGCTAACTGTTAAACAAGTACTAATGAAGTAATCACAACAACAAAAAATACAGCTATAATAGTAACTAAAATCACAAATGTAATCCTCTGTTGTGGCAACCCTAAAATGAAGTGGAAAAATAGCTAAATTAGAGTTGTTTGATGCAGTACATGGATTAAAGACTGTCAACATCCACAGAAATGCTGTTGTTTCAATATTTACATCCAGAGTGACTGAATTTATCTGACTAAGGAGTTCATGGCTTACCATAAAGTGATGTCCAGAAAGCAGGCAGGAGTATGGAGGACAAAGATTAGTGTGAAACAGAAGCATTTAAGAGGAGACAGTGGCAGGAAATGTGCCATCTTTACCTTATTAGCGTAACCCTGGTAAGATGTGGCGATGAGCTTGATGATCTCCATGTAAGCCGCTTTATTGTGTTTGCTGCTGAGGAGTTTGCCCTCGTTGAAAAGACAGTCCACGGTGAGCAGGAGGTCTGGGAGGCGGTTGCACACCTGCCTCTTGCTGTCAGCTTCAACAGAATTAGGGTCCAGAGTGTGATTCTTAGAGCAGCCTGCAGCCTCTGGTGTTCTCCTTCCCTTTTTAGGCCGGAGGCATGACCCCCCCCCCCCAGTTCCGAGCTGAGTTCCCCCTCCCAGTTAGAGCTGAGTTATGTCCACTTCCAAAACCTCCTCGCTCCAGATTCTGGGTCCCTGTCCTGAACAGATCTGTTCCACCATCCCAGTCAGCTTTAGTTCTGTTGCTCGGCTCCAGTCTGTTCCGAGTCTTGGGGATTGTTAGCAAATGATTAATGTTATCGTTACGTTATAATGACTGAAGAAGAAGACCGAAGACACGATGAATCAAATCAAGAAGTTCTTTATTATGTGAATACCGGTACTTCCTCACAACCAGGAAATGACGTGTAAATTTGTGAAATGTAACAATTCCTAATTCTAGTTTCCAATATTTTAGATTCAAAAACATCATACAATTCAAATTCTGGTGATTAAACGTGCACCAGGACACATCCTAAATATCCGTCCTGTCACAGAGATCTTAATTACTACAGCTTCCTTTGAGGTCTGGTGTCTCTACTACTGTGTCCTTTTGTCCTTGAATAAGGTTTGGACGTTTCCAGACACCACCGGCCGTCTGACCTTACCCAGCCGTGGAACTGACAATAACAATGACAAGGATCACCGACACAATAACAACAGCGATGCCTGCCATCAGTCCCTTGTGTTTCACCAGATCTGAATAAAGAAAAGCAGCATGGTGACGCCTTCAGAGGTCTTTCAGGTATGAGGATCCAGGTGTAAATAATACTCACAGTTAAACGTTCTCTTTCACCAGGATGGCTGAAATGACAAAAATGAGCATTATTAATGGACTGAGACAACTTCCTGCACAACTTTAATAAACGTTTTGTGTTTACTTCAGGAATAGGAATGTTGAAAGTTTTCTGGATCTGATCCCAGGCAATATCGTTGCGGTTACACCCGAGGAGCCTGCCTTGATAGAACAGGGAGTCGACAGTGAGGCGGACGTTTCTAGGGAGCTCCCGTAATCTGCTCTCTACAATCACCAGATCAGGATCAAAGGTGTGATGCATCACCACCAGAATTACTGCTTTATTATCTGGAGACGTAGAAAAGACCAGGGTGACTCAGGAAGGTAAGTTTGACTTTCACTTCTGCTTTAACAACTTTGAATCTTCATGTTACATTTAGTTCCATCACATTCACACTTAAGTTGCTACCTGGGAGTCCCTCCAGGGCCTCGTCAATTTCTGTTTTGATTTGGGATTTGACTGGACAGAAAACCAAATAATAATCTGCATCTTCCTGAATGTTCACTTCAGTGTGTCCAACACGTTTCATTTTGGAAACCCATTCCATGTGGTTTTTTGTTTCTGAAGCCACGTAGACAAAGAACTTTTTTCCAGATACTGAAGAGAGAAAGGAAGAAGTGTGTTATTGTGAGGGTGAAGTTTTGATCACCCGCGCTGTTCGTTCACTCGACTCAGAGTAACCACGCAAACAACTGGAGTCCTTGCAAGGGAGAGCTGAGCAGCAGTTCAAGCTTCCTCTCTCAACTCTGCTCGTCTGCTGCTCGCTCACCTCTTTTATTGGTGCAAACAGAATGGGTGTCTAAACAGGATCTCTTAACTCATTGCCTTCTGACATCTTCTCTAACAAACTTATCTAATCTTGACCAACAGGATACATCTGGATGCTGGGCTTGGTTGTAAGCAGCATCAGCACTTTTGCATTCTCATGTTCTTCTTCTCCTGTCAACATTCCTCAAACACTCAAAATCAACATACCATAGCATTTAAAGATAATACTAATAACAACAATAACAATAATTCTTCTCACATTGTTTATCGTTAAATGCATCTAGATTCTCATCATCAGTATTACATCTTTACATTTTCATGAAATTTAAATGCATTACTTCATTTTCCTAGAAACACATTTCTTACACTCAGAGTTCAATATGTGTACAGCTTAAGACATCTTAAACAGTTCATTTACATCTTGCATCACATGTGTCCATTCTTCTTCTGATTCCTCTTCATCGTCGTCCAGTAGAGATCGTTCTTCCACCTGCAGCAAAGTACTAGTAACAACTGATCCCACGAGCCGGCCAATGCATCCCCGAACAAGAGGTACTACACAACAAGCTAGTATGGCTAATACTAGCAGTACTATCCCTATCATCATTCCTATCTTGAACAACAGTTCCCTCCACCCCGACAGCATTTCTGTAAGCCAGTCTGGTGGAGGACTGCCATCGTCAATCATAGCTTTCTGTAGCTTAGTTACATTTCTCAATGCGCTATCTATCAAATGACCATCCGCATCATTCTCTGGGATGAACGTACAACAGTAATCTCCTACCAGTGCACAAACTCCTCCCTGGGGGGCCGTTATGAGATCTAAGGCCATCCTATTCTGCATGGTCATCAGTCTTAGCGCTGTCATTTCTTCCTTGACTCCTGACTCCTGTGAGAGCAACTTTTGTCAAATTAGTAAACACTTTCAGCCTATAATCAACCGTTTCCAATCTCAATATGTTCTTTCCTACTCCTATCCACGGAAAGAGAGTCAAGGTCACTTTATCTCCGGTTGACCAATGCTTAAACTCTTGTGGTACATCTGTGCCCCACACTGAGTCGTGCGGTTTGAACTCGTATTCATTCAAATCTCGTTTAAAACGCTTGTGTGCTGTGTTCTTGGTGTTGTTGGCATAGATTATAATTGTGTGATCTTTGAGATGTGCAGGAGCACACACTCCTGACCAGTTTGCTGGTAGGTCTGCATACGCATTGTGTCCACATAACCACCATCCCTTATCCACTAATTGCGTACCTTTATCTTCTGGCGTGAAAGTGGGATAGTTGCATGTACAGTTATAACCTTCTGGACACCTCTGTGTTGCTTCATCGAAGGTAAATAAACCACAGAGGTGCCGGGGGTCATCAATACACTCCTGTTCGCACTGTTCGGAACTTTTATGCTGCTGTAAACACGTTTTCCGATAATACCGATTAGTTGTAGAGTTTGATTCCACATCTTCATTGATTCCCAGTGTGCATGCCATATAAACAACTTTACAGGTAACATAACAGTATGTGTGGTTTGTCGCACCTAGCACAGGGAATCTGAATCTATTGGCTTTCCCTGCCATTGTCCGCAGTGGCTCTTGGGTGCAATTGCTGCGAGGGAACCACGTTCCATCCAACAGCTTCAGTGTGAAATTCGTGCCACGGCTTAGCCCTATTAGGACAAAGCACTGTCCTTCACTCCCTGTCATCGGTTCAGCAGTTACTCGCGGTGTATGCACGGAAACTGGTAACATAGAACAAATGTAACAACGAGAATGATTCTGTGTCCGAGCTGTGAAATTAGCATAGCGCCACCATGTATTCAAACCGTAAATGTGTGAGGACTCTGGATCTTGTTCTAACCATGAATGTCCTAAGTGGCTAACGACGGTGCGTTTAGCGCGCATGTAGCTCTCATCCTGTCTCAGAGCATCTTTCTGTCCCTGATTACCTCCCTCCTGTCGGAAGTTCCACAGGCCAAAACTCACGAGTCCTGCCGTCACAGCACTCACCACAATTAGGAAGAACAACTTCATCTCCTTTTAACTCTCCTTCTCAGGTTCCGACGGGGTTCAGCCGTTGCTGGACCTATACAGGCCGTCAGCCGTTTACAGACTAACCGCCACTGCTCCCTCGCCTTCACCTGGAAGAATCTTCTGTTTCTTACAATGGGAAAGGTGTATCCATGACAGTTTCCCGTCCACTCGAACTGCAGTCTTTGTGGTCAGCTGTACTTGATAAGGACCTTCCCATCTAGGCGTGTTCCACCTCTTTCGCACAAACTTCTTCACCCACACAGTCGCCGGTTGAATGGGTTCCTGGGGGGTGGAATCTGTGGAAGACACAGGACTAGGCAGACCATTTACAGCAGGGGTGGGGAACCCTTTTCATATCGAGGGCCATTTCAATTTTTATAAAGTCCTCCGAGGGCCATACTATTATGAACACATACCTAGGGATGCAAAAAAAAGACAAAAAAAAGAGTCTATAACCACTGTGTTACTAAGTCTCATGATTGCTGCATTTGAGTTTGAATTATTTATTTAGCACACATGCATATAAAATCACCAAATAAATAGAATAAAATGACAAGTAAAATATGTTTTCATGATCATACAAAATAAAAAGAGGTGCAGAGTTGAGGCAAGAGACCCGTAAGGGCCTGTTCGAGGCCTCTACTCACAAAAACTGCAATACAACAAGATAATCAAGAAAATAAATGAAAAAGAAAGAAAGATAAAGACAATAACAACAACAACAACAACTAGAAAGCACTCGGAGAGCGCAGACCTCCGCCAAGCGCAACAATTCCTGGCATATTGTGATTTCCACCATAAATATTAGTCCCACATATACTTTGACTACATATTTAGATTCCTTGACCATAAAAACATACCGTTAGCCACTGGAATCATAACGATATATGTCTTAGTTCAATAGTTATTCACGAAAAGAAATTCACGCTTTGAAACAATTTTACTTTGTCCGGCGCGAGCGCCTCAGCCGCGGCTACGAGGCACGTTCACGAACTCTCCTTCGGCGTGAGGTTTCAGCTTCGTGGCTATTAATTCACTCACCACAAAACTTGCACGCGTAATATTCTGTCGGTACATGGTCGTGTGAAAGCTGCTTGTTGAGCCTCCAAACTCCGGCGAAGAGCGTTAATTTTATCCAAACTCATCTGTCCTTTCAACTCATAGAGTTTAGCGTGTTTCGCTAGGCATTATTCGTCCGTGTCAATCAGTCCAGCCCACTACGTACCTCACATGCTGTGTTCACTGACCCTGACCTTGACTCGGACATAACATAACCGTCTGTTTTATCTCAGAAAACGGGAAAATATTTCCTCGTTACGAAAGAAATTTCAGGATACGAAAGGCAAAAATATACGCTACCGCTGGTAATCGCAGCTCGCGGAGTTTAGCGAACGGTCCCACTGTATAAGTGCACATATAAAATATAAAAATCTTATTGCGTTGCGGGCCGGTAGAAATGGTCTCGTAGGCCGTATACGGCCCGGAGGCCGGAGGTTCCCCACCCCTGATTTACAGCATTCACACATCGGTTGAGTAACACCTTTTTTAGATAAACTGCTATTGTTTCCTCAACATGTTCTAGCTCATTTGTTGTTGCAAAGTATGGTAGGCAATAAGGCCGCCCATATAATGCTTCAAAAGGTGTGATGCCTGTTTTCTTGTGTGGTGTTATGTGCATCTATAATTTCACCAGGTCGAGACAAAACATCCAGTTCTTTCCTGTCTCGTCCATACACTTCTTCAGTCTGTTCTTAATAGTACCATTGACTCTTTCAACCAATCCTGCACTCTGAGGGTGGTATGCGCGGTGGTTCTTCAAATCAATGTCCAAAGTTACTCCTACAGTTTTCACTACCTCATTTACAAAATGGCTTCCATTGTTGCTCCAGATGACCTTCGGGATGCCAAACCTGGGAATGATCTCTCTACATAGGACTTTTGCCACTGTTGGTGCATCTGCTTTTGCCGTGGGGAAAATTTCTACCCACCTAGTAAATCCATCTAACACTACTAGACAATATTGTTTACCTTCACATGGTGTTAGCTGAATAAAATCTAGAAAAACTGGAAATGGATGATTTGGTAATGGTGTAGTGCCTGCAGGAGCCTTAAGGGCTCCCTGTGGGCTGTGTTTTACACAAATAGCACATTGTGAACAAAATTTTTTTTTTGAATATGTGTGAAATCCTATAGTGTAATAATGTTCATTAACCATCTGTACCATCCCTCCTGTTGAGACATGGCATGGCCCATGGCTCACTAATGCTGCCCATTTATGCATATTCCGGGGAAGGATTGGCTTGTTGCCTATGGTTAACAGTCCTTTGTCGTCCAGTTTGGCTCCTCGCTTCTTCCACGTGGCCTTTTCCTTTTCTGGAGCATTTTGTTGTTTGTCTGTGTTGTTAGTGTGTGCAGTGCATTTACATACAGCTATTTTACGTGGCTGCTGTACTGCTGCCAATCATTTTTTAGCAGTTCTGCATGCATGACCGGTTTGCCGGTCGACGTTTTCATCCCTCTCAAATTCCATTGTTGAGCAAACACAAACAGTGTGGAAAATGCATATTGACAATCTGTGTAGATGGTAACATCCTGTCCTTTGCTTAATTCACAAGCACGTGTGAGTGCGACGAGTTCTGCAGCTTGAGCAGAATAGGAGGAGGGAAGTGATTTCGCCTCCACACCTCGGTTGCTGTAACTACTGCATATGCGGTTCTAGTGCGTCCAGTCATCCTTTCTCGATGATCCATCCACAAAGGGTATCCGTCCTGTAGTCAACGCGACATTACTAAGATCTGGTTGCGGCAGGACCGTAATGGAGACCTCATCCAGGCAGTTGTGCTGGTGTCCCTCTTCTGCGGTGGCTAGCAGCGTTGCTGGGTTTAAGGTCGTGCAGCGACGAATCGTCAGATTCGGCTGAGACAGCAACACTGCCATGCAGGAAAGATGACGTGCGGGCGACGGGAACGCTATCTTACTCTGTAGCAGCAGTATTGACACTGCATGTGGCACTAGCAAAGTTAGCTCATGGTATAGCACCACTCCTGCGGAGGCTTTTACTGCCTCAGATGCTGCCACCACTGCTTTAACGCATGGTGGGAGTGCACAAGCTACGGGATCTAGCTTGTGGGAGTAGTAGGCCACTGGCTGCCTCTTATCTCCGTGCTTCTGCAATAAAACTGAAGTCATAAAATCACCCTTGCAGTCAACAACCTGCTCAAAAGGCTTCTGATAGTCTGGCAGCTTTAACACTCCAGCCCTTACAAGGGCCTGTTTTATGTACATAAATGCTTCTTCAGCTTCAGGGGTCCAAGTTAACACATCAGTCATTGCTAAGGGATTATCATACATCAATGCTTGTAAAGGGGCAGTTATTTTCACATAATCTAAGATCCATGATCTGCAAAAATTCACTAGTCCTAAGAATGACATCATCTGCTTCTTTGTTTTTGGTTTCGGAGCTTCAAGCACTGCTGTTTTCCTCGACTCAAGAATAGCTCTTCCATTGTGTGTCAGAACATGGCCCAGATAAACCACTTTCTGCGTCACACCAGTTGCAGTTTGCTTTTGCTTAATTTATGGCCTTGTGAGGCTAGCCAGTGTAACAATGCTAGCGTGTCTGACCAACAATCTCCCTCTTTTTTTGACGCCATGAGGATGTCATCCACGTAGACGAGGATTTGACTTCCACACGGAGGTTTAAACTTAGCTAATGATGACATCATTACCTGAGAGAAGATTGTGGGACTCTCACAGTAGCCCTGAGGTAACCTTGTCCAGGTGTACCTCCGTCCTTGAAACGTAAATGCAAACCAAAACTGGCTGGATGTACTGGTACAGAGAAAAATGCATTGGATACATCTATCACCATGTACCACTGATGTTCAGGGTTTAAATCATTCAGCAGGGTGTATGGATCTGCGACTAAGGGAGACCTAGGGACCACTGCAGCGTTTACAGCTTGCAGGTCCTGCACCATCCGCCAGCCACTAGATGGTGGTGACTTCCTTACTGGAAATAGGGGTGTATTTACAGGGGATTCAGGACACTCTCTGATAACTCCTGCTTTAGTTAAATAGTTAAATATCGGAACAATACCCTCCTGTGCGTCAATCTTAAGGGGATATTGTCTCTGAAATGGTCTATAATCTGATTTAGGGATTATTTTTACAGATTCCTTGACCATAAAAACATACCGTTAGCCACTGGAATCATAACGATATATGTCTTAGTTCAATAGTTATTCACGAAAAGAAATTCACGCTTTGAAACAATTTTACTTTGTCCGGCGCGAGCGCCTCAGCCGCGGCTACGAGGCACGTTCACGAACTCTCCTTCGGCGTGAGGTTTCAGCTTCGTGGCTATTAATTCACTCACCACAAAACTTGCACGCGTAATATTCTGTCGGTACATGGTCGTGTGAAAGCTGCTTGTTGAGCCTCCAAACTCCGGCGAAGAGCGTTAATTTTATCCAAACTCATCTGTCCTTTCAACTCATAGAGTTTAGCGTGTTTCGCTAGGCATTATTCGTCCGTGTCAATCAGTCCAGCCCACTACGTACCTCACATGCTGTGTTCACTGACCCTGACCTTGACTCGGACATAACATAACCGTCTGTTTTATCTCAGAAAACGGGAAAATATTTCCTCGTTACGAAAGAAATTTCAGGATACGAAAGGCAAAAATACGCTACCGCTGGTAATCGCAGCTCGCGGAGTTTAGCGAACGGTCCCACTGTATAAGTGCACATATAAAATATAAAAATCTTATTGCGTTGCGGGCCGGTAGAAATGGTCTCGTAGGCCGTATACGGCCCGGAGGCCGGAGGTTCCCCACCCCTGATTTACAGCATTCACACATCGGTTGAGTAACACCTTTTTTAGATAAACTGCTATTGTTTCCTCAACATGTTCTAGCTCATTTGTTGTTGCAAAGTATGGTAGGCAATAAGGCCGCCCATATAATGCTTCAAAAGGTGTGATGCCTGTTTTCTTGTGTGGTGTTATGTGCATCTATAATTTCACCAGGTCGAGACAAAACATCCAGTTCTTTCCTGTCTCGTCCATACACTTCTTCAGTCTGTTCTTAATAGTACCATTGACTCTTTCAACCAATCCTGCACTCTGAGGGTGGTATGCGCGGTGGTTCTTCAAATCAATGTCCAAAGTTACTCCTACAGTTTTCACTACCTCATTTACAAAATGGCTTCCATTGTTGCTCCAGATGACCTTCGGGATGCCAAACCTGGGAATGATCTCTCTACATAGGACTTTTGCCACTGTTGGTGCATCTGCTTTTGCCGTGGGGAAAATTTCTACCCACCTAGTAAATCCATCTAACACTACTAGACAATATTGTTTACCTTCACATGGTGTTAGCTGAATAAAATCTAGAAAAACTGGAAATGGATGATTTGGTAATGGTGTAGTGCCTGCAGGAGCCTTAAGGGCTCCCTGTGGGCTGTGTTTTACACAAATAGCACATTGTGAACAAAATTTTTTTTTTTGAATATGTGTGAAATCCTATAGTGTAATAATGTTCATTAACCATCTGTACCATCCCTCCTGTTGAGACATGGCATGGCCCATGGCTCACTAATGCTGCCCATTTATGCATATTCCGGGGAAGGATTGGCTTGTTGCCTATGGTTAACAGTCCTTTGTCGTCCAGTTTGGCTCCTCGCTTCTTCCACGTGGCCTTTTCCTTTTCTGGAGCATTTTTTTGCATTTCTTTTAGAATATCATTATCTGCAGGTTCTAGGCTAAATGATTCTTCCTCATCATTATCAAGAAGTGTGTTGTTATTTGCTGCAGCCTTTGCGGCTCTGTCAGCAAAGGCACTGCCTTGTGAGACTGCGTCTGTGTTGTTAGTGTGTGCAGTGCATTTACATACAGCTATTTTACGTGGCTGCTGTACTGCTGCCAATCATTTTTTTAGCAGTTCTGCATGCATGACCGGTTTGCCGGTCGACGTTTTCATCCCTCTCAAATTCCATTGTTGAGCAAACACAAACAGTGTGGAAAATGCATATTGACAATCTGTGTAGATGGTAACATCCTGTCCTTTGCTTAATTCACAAGCACGTGTGAGTGCGACGAGTTCTGCAGCTTGAGCAGAATAGGAGGAGGGAAGTGATTTCGCCTCCACCACCTCGGTTGCTGTAACTACTGCATATGCGGTTCTAGTGCGTCCAGTCATCC